>NW_027556204.1:0-17538 GCF_003287225.1 Phascolarctos cinereus | reverse complement strand
GTGTGTGCAGATCCATTTGTTTTCACTTTGCAAAATCTCTACACTATGCCCCCTTCTCTCTTCTAACAGTGCCACCACACTGCTACAAACTTTCTTCACCTCATGCACGCACTGGTCTTGCCTTGCAATAGTTTGTTCTTGGGTCTGCCTGTGCCTAAGTCTCTCCTCAATCCATTCCATCCTGCATTCAGCCACCAAAGTGATTTTCCTAAAGCACAGGTGTAACCTTGTCATCTCCCTCCTCATTCAACTCCAGTGCCTCCATATCACCTCAACAATTAAATCCAAAATCCTGTATTTGGCATTCAATGTCTTTCACCTCCTACCTTCCTGTGGTCTTACACCTTACTCCCTTCCACTTATTCTTCGTACTTGTCACAATGGCCTCCTTGGTGGTCCACGACCAAGATACTCTATTCCTTGGCTCCAGTGATTTTTTCTGCCTGTCCAACATACCTGGAATCATTTTCCTCTTTAGTTATCACTACTGGCTCCTATGTTTTTTTAAGTTGCAGTTAACATCCTATATTTGACATGAAGCCTATCCCAAACCCTCTAAATTCTACTGTTTTCCCTCTTTAAATTAATTTTTATTTATCTTGTATTTAGCTGCATTTTGTTTGTTTTTTGACTTTCCAATTAGCTTGTGAGGGAGTTGAGGCAAGCGATGGACTTTTAGTCTCTTTTTCCATCTCTAGCACTTTGCACAGTGCCTTGCACACAGCAGGCACCTAATAAATACTTCTTGAGTGACTGACATGATCCTTTCTAGTTATTAGACACCCCCCCTCATTAGCTTTTCTTTTGTTGATGTTGTTTATAGACATATTTATGCATATGCTTTTCATGGCAGGGAGTGCCTCATCTATTTTCTTTGATCCTCAGCACCTAGAGAAGCCTCTGGAATGCAGTAAGTGCTTAAAAAATGTGTTTTGGACAATTAACTGACTTTAAGTTTATAACGTGGTCTCGCGGTGCCATCTGGTGAAGGTTTGGAATGTTGCAGTACATTGAATTTTTCCTCTACACGCCTGCTGCCTTGTGGCCAGTGCAGATATTACAGTTTTAGTCGGCCATTGCGTGTCCAAACCCTGGTATTACATGTTCTCCCATTTTAAACCCTGTTTTTTCCTGGATTTTTGTACTCGTGAAAACTTAGTTGCTATTAAGAAAGGGAAAATGGAGCCAAATGAAATGCTGGATTTATGAACTGACAAACGTAATGAATTCTTTCAGTTAAAATAGAAATTCAGACCAAATCATCACCACTGAAATTACTCCTTGGGCCAGGAGAGCCAGAGTCAGGGGCCTGGGCAGTGACAGCAGCGTTACTGCTGCTGCCTTCCTAGCCCCTCAGCCCCCTACCCCCACCCCGCCTGTGCACCCACGCCCACCCGGGACTGCGTGCAGAGCAGGGAAGCTTGTGGTGTGCTGGGTTTGTGACCCAGGAATGCCTCATGGACAGATGCAAAGTCTTCCATTTAACTCCACCCAGGATACTCAGCTGTACACACACACCCCCAACCCCCTCCCTTCCACCAGAGGAACATTTCACCTGCATCTTATGATTTCTGAGTGAAGAGTCAAAGAAACACAATTTCAGCCCACCACCTGCTGGCTGGCCAACAGACTGACTCCCCTGGGGTAGAGAGAGCAGTTTTAGATACAATTAGCAGATACTTTAATGGCAGTGAACACACCTGTTATAAACTCCTGAGGGGGAGCTGGGCTCATTCTGTAGCCCCTTATGAAACTTGAGATCCTGTAACTAGAGAACATGCTAAAGTCCTTTCCCCCACATCCTGTGTCATAAATTCTTCCTTATCTTGTAAGCTACCATCTCCCTCAGCCTGTGTCATAAAATTTCCCATTTTCCTTATCCTGTTCTTTTCTTTAGCCACCCTGAAACCCTAAAATTGCATCATCATTACCATCTTCAGGCTGTATTGCTTTCTATCTATACAAGTCTGGTCCTTCTAAATATTTGGGCCTATCTTTAGCTTCTCACTAATAGGGCCCATGCTAACTTTTTAGGTAAAATTAAAAGCTGCCATTGCTTAAGAGAAAGTCATCTAAGTGAATTCTTTCACACTTGAACTGCTCTTTCAAACCTGACCTCAACAAGGCTAGTAACACACAAAAAACCCCACAGTAAATAACCCTGGTAGTATGCAAAATCAGAGAGTGAATGAGGCTACAGCTGTATTCATTGTCCTCAGTAGTAGGGCTTGGATTCCAATCCAGCTCCTCTACTTCCAAATCTGAAATGATGTCCATCATCCATTTCCCACTATTACACTCCATCTGAACAAAGCCTTCTCTCCCTCTCCCTGTCCTCCTTTTTCTTGTCTCCCCATTCAGGGACTTTCAAGCTTATATGGTGTATGTCTGTTGCCTCACTTCCCTCTCTGCCTAGTCATTCCTTGAAGACTTCAATGAGTCCATGGATCACAGGACCCTGGATCTAGAGCAGGAAGAGACCTCAGAGGCCATCTAGTTCCATCGCCCTAGTTCTACAGAAAAGGAAACTGAAAACCACAGAAATCAAGTGACTTGTCTGAGAGTGCACAGCTTGCATGTGTCTCAGGCAGGATTTGAATCTGGGTTTTCCTGTCTTGAAATTCAGTGCTTTATCCCCTAGATCCTACTGCCCGCTATTCTCTCATCTCACTAAGCTGCTCTAATCTCTCTAGGAGTCTAAGATTAAAGGTATAAGAAAGGGCTTGAGGTTTCTGATGTTAAAGGAAAAATACCTTCCACTAAATGGAAAGGTTGCTCTATTAAGTACTCAGGAAGTCCTTGTTGGCCTGGACTCAATTCTTTGGCTTCCTGTCTACACAATACTCTATACTGAAGGTGTCACTTCATTTCCTCCAGCTTTGCCTCTTGCTGATATGAGAGGTTTCAAAGGATTTATGCAGCAGTGTAGGTTAGGAGAGGCTAACACATAGAAAAATCATCATTTCAGCACCAAAGATGATAGAAATCTCCTGTAGGCATCCTATCATGGAAACAACTGAATCTAATAATACTCACTTATGCATCAGAGGGGGCCTAAGGTAAATCTACCACCCTGTGGTTCCCAAGAAAACATTCTGTCTACCAGATTCTGATGGGAATGCATCATCTCCTTCTCACCCAGCTCCACATATCTGAGGTTACCATAGGCATCAGTGTATCAAGTAGTTTCCTTACAGAGCAAAAAGACAGACTGTATAAAACGTGGGTCCAAGATGATCACTTCCCAGCAAAGCTCCTTATTTCTACATTTGCTGTGCCAAGGAAAGAGCATAATGGAATAGCTGAAACCAATTGCCCTTTGCTGCCAGGTGACCAGGCTCAAAATCCCACAGAGCCAATTGACAGTGAATCTGTTATGCTTAGAAAAGAGCTGATGGGAATTTCAACAGAGTATTTTGTTCTCCTTTCCATTCCAAGGTCTGGCAGGGGACAGAAGAAGGAAAATCTTCAAGAACTTTGTCTACACAGAAGTGTTGTGACAATTAGCAAAGACTTCTTTGGCAGAAAAAAAAAATTTGAGAAACTGCTGAGTAGATGACGGCCAAAGAAAATCCGAGTATCCGTTCCTTGTTCATTGGCTTTTAAGTCAGTTCACTCTAGAAAAAACCCCATTTGTTGAGCCCTTACTGACTGTCCAGCACAAGGCTAGGCTCTGTGGAGAGGGGAAGGTAGAGAATGGGACAGAGGAAGGGTGAGAACTAAGGGAACGGCACTCCTTGGAAAGTGTTGCCTCAACTTGCCTCCTAGAACTAAATGGGCTTGCTCTTTTGTTCTCCTTCCCATTACCCTCACCTTGGAGTCACCAAATTAGACATTGCTTTTTGATAACAACACTCCTTACCTAGACACAGAAAGAGAAGTGGGAATTGGTAATGGGACTGTTTTGTGTAGAATGGAAGGAGCTTGGATTTGGAGTCAAAGAGGCCTGGGCTCAAATCCTGCCTCAGTCATTGATGACCTGTGTAAATAACTCTGAGTAAGTCATTTAAAGCCTCTGGGCTTCCATTCCCAGAATGGTAAAACAAGACGATTTCATTACATAGCCTGTGAGATCCCTTTCAGCACCAGATCTGTATTCCTCTATGTGATCTTAAGCAAGTTACTTCTCTCTGGTCCTCAGTTTCCTCATCTATAAATTGAGTAGGTTGGGTAGATAACCTCTGACATCCCTTGAGGCTCTCTATCTAAAATCTTGTGCATGCCCTTGGGCAAATCACCTCTATAACATGAGGGGATTGGACTGGATGGTCTCTGAGGTTCCTCCCATCTCTGGATCTAGGGTCATATGATCCTGTGGGCCCATTGAAGGCTTTAAAGGATTGACTTGGTAGAGAGAGAACTAAGGCCACAGATAGAAACCATACATTTGGGAATGTTGGTAGTGCCTGAAAGGAGAAATGTGGCTTTCTGCAGAATGGAGTGTATCGGTTGGACAGGGATTGGGAACATGGTTTAGGGGCAATGAGGTGAATTAAAACCCTGAGAGACACAGTTTCTGGATAACTAAATAATTAATTTACCAAATAGGCTAGCTTATAATAGATAAATTGATGGTAATTGGTCTCTTTCCATAACCAAAGGCAAAACCACAATATGAGTGAACGCTTAAATATTTTGGAAAAGGAGTTGACCCTGACAGGTGAAAAACAACCTTGATTGGTGAACAATTAACTAACAATTAAGTAACCCACAGGGTGGGCTTATTAATGAGGAGGTGGGTTCAGCTCCTCCTGCTGAGAACATGGCTTGAACATGAGACTCAGCAGCCTCTAGCAATCTGGACAAAGGAATCCAGCTCTACCTAAACCACGCGGATTGGCTTCATGAGCTAGTCTGCCCTGAACTATAAGGGGGGGGGCGGCGCTGCAAGGGCATAAACGTAATGCACTAGGGCTGGAATTCACCTGGATTCCATTCTGTTTACACTCTAAACAGAAGTAAGGTCTTCCAGTTGGTTGGGGTCCTGTCCAAGTTTAAGGAGCATGTTCCCTGAGGATTTGAAAATCTCATTTATTAGCAATGTGCTTCAGAAACTGATTGACTTACAAAGTCTGGTCCCTGAATGATGAAATAGAGAGGAAAAACTGAGATCCTAATTTAATAATTGGTTATTAATATAAGAGAAAAAAATCACTTTTCTCAACAAGAAGAAGAGCTTTGGAAGTAGGAAAGCCAGATTGGAATTGCAGCTGAACTCCTGAGGATACTGATTACAGCTGCAGCCTCACTCTCTGCTTTTGTATACTCACAGGGTTATTGGGTTGTTGATGGTGGTGATGGTGGTGGTTTTAAATAGCCCAGGACAAGCCAGTTAGGTGGTGCAATAGATAGAACAGTGGACTTGGAGCCGGGAAGATCTGGGTTCACATCGGAGCTTAGGTACTTACTAGCTGTATGATCCTGGGCAAGTCACTTAACTCTCATTTGCCTCATTTCCTCATGTCTAAAATGGGAGCACACAGGAGAAGGAAATAGCAAAGCTCTCCAATAACTTGGCTAAGAAAACCTCATGGGTAAAAGTCCATGGCATCACATAAAGTCACATATCACTGAGCGACTTAACAAGAAGCCCTGGGCAACTGGGCATATGTTTACCTGAATTCCTGATTTCACACTGGTAAAGTCTCATTCAAGCTTGTTATTTTTTTCATAAATTTTCTTCAAAACAAATATCAGTCTTTTTTTTGCATTTATTTTCTCAAAATTTTTCACTCCTTTGGTTGGACAACATGAAGACTTTATCCACCTAACCACAATGGAGGGTAAAATCAGCTCAATAGTGTCACCACTGCTATGCACTCTTATCCTGTATCAGATGACTTTTGATATATGATGGAAAGTTTAATAGATAATCTTAATGCTGATGATTTCGTCTGGATTCATAATGACCCTGAAGGTATTGAGTACTCTCCTCACTTCATAAATTTAGGATTTTATTTCAGTGCATTCTGCATGCTTAGCCAGGAAGGAGCTGTAACATGGGCTAAAATTCAATAAAAGCATGGTTTAAAATGAGTCACAGGTTTGGACAGAAGACAGCAAAGGAAAGTGTAAGCTCTGCACTGGCCACAACACAGGGATCTCAGTTGCATAATATATTCCTCTCTGGCCTGAAACGCTCATTACAATGCAAAATTGCATCTGCCCACAAAATCATACCAAAACAAAAAAAATTGATAAATTTTACAGTTTCGATTTTCACCATTAGGTGTCTCCAAAGACCATGCTATAATATTCTTTGTTTCCCCCCCCCTTTTTTTTATGACCACTGGATTTCACGAAAAGATTGTGACAAAATCTTTAATGGCACTAAATTGGTCAAAAAACATTTATTAAAAGCCTACTGCAAGCCACACTCTGCTCTGGGTCCTAGGATTCCAAAGATAAAAAGGAAACAGTCCCTGCCCTCAGAGAAAAGAACATCCTATTGATGGAGACCAACTGTGTATGAGTAATACAAAACTCAATAAGCCTGGCCCTAAAAAAGTGGAAGAAGACAAGTCTCACCATTCCTTTCCAGAGGGGAAAGGTCCACGTGGACGAGAGCATGAATTCATTTTCAGATATTTTCAATGTTTTAATGTGTTTTACTGAATTTTTCTTTTTTTTCTTTTGTTGGATGGCCCTCTACATACTTTTGTAGTTCAGTCCTTTTTCATTCACGTCAGACTCTTTGTGCTTCTATTTGGGGTTTGTTACTAGAGTGGTTTGCCATTTCACTCTCAAGATTATTTAACAGACAAGGAAACTGAGGCAAACAGGTTTATGTGACTTGCCCAGGTCACATACCTAGTAAGTGTGTGAGGCAGGATTTGAACTCGGGTCTTGCTGACTCCAAGGTTGTAGCCCTATCCATTAAGCCACCTAGCTGCCCTAATCTCTGTATGTACAGTAAAGATGAGCTATCTATTGGTGAAGGCTCTCAGAGTGAATGGTAGGGGGCCAGAAGGCTCACCTCTGATGGGGGCCCTTCCTTTCTGCAGCATTGACGGATAACTTCATTGCCATTATCTCATCCAGGCCCCTGCCCCTCTTACCTACTAAACTCTTTCTGCCTCAGTTTCCTCATCTCTAAAATGGGAATGATCCTGGCCTTTTGTACCTCTCAGGGCTTTTGTAAGGAAAGTGCTGTATCCATCTCTGAGTTGTACAGAAATATGAGTTGTTCTATCATTATTTTTGCCTCAAGGGATCTCTGTCCTGGGAATACAAGAGAAAGGAGATGGAGGCAACTAAGAGGAAGCTTGTGCCAGGACTAGAAATGGCAAAAAAGTGAGTAGCCCAAGTGCAGCAAACACCAGGGAACACCAGGCAGGAGGGGAGACTGAGTCCTGGGAAGGATAGTTTTCCTAGTGAGATGGGAAAGAAGGCCTGGAGTCTGGGCCAGCCAGAGAGGGGCAGGGGGAGGTGGGAATGAGAGCAGGAGAGATGAGAAGAGATATCACATACCACTCAAAGGAAGGGAGCCAGAGAGCAAGGACATGGAGAAAAAAGCCTGCCCCAACCAGAGGGGAGACATTGGTGCTGCCTCAAGGCCCCTGGAGGCACAGAGCCTGCAGACATTAAACAAATGATGTCCCTTTAAGAAGAGAAAGGCAGAAAAGAGTTATGGCAATTAGGAGATCATGAAGACATTACAGAAAGGTCCCCATGGGTAGCTCAAAGCCCTCCTGGGAACAATCTCTGGGGTCCAGCCCCACGTGCCTGTGAAGAAGGGATTGAACAAGGGCACCAGTGTGTTTGCTCTTGAAAGAGAAATTGCCAACTTTCTCAGGGTGAAGAGTAAAGAAATGATACCCGCTCATCCCACCAAAGCAGTGCCAAAAGAGACAGCTCACAGGAGCCTCAAATCTTAGGCTTGGAAAGGACTTAGAGTCAGCCTCTCATTTCCTATCTGAGACACAATGAATCCTCCCTGTGCTATCCCTGCCAAGAGGTCAGCCAGTCTCTGCTTGGAGTCCTTCAATAATGGGGAACTCATTACCTCACAGCCTAGGTCATTCATTTGGAAAGTTCAGTTTTTTATTATGTTAAGAAAAACCTGCACCCCTGTAAACAATCAGCTAATCAGTGAGCCCCAGAAGTATTTATTAAGCACCTACTAGGTGCCCAGCATTTCATCTCTCCCTTTGGTTCTAGGTATCCTCTCTGAAGCCACATCAAGTCTAATCCCTTTACCCTGTGACTGTCCTTCAGATGTGTGAGGACAGCTACCATTGCCTCCTCTGCTTTCTCTTTTCAGAGTGAAATACCACCCACATATTGATTCATGGAATTTACAGCTGGCAGGGCCCAATTCCCTTTGCTTAAAGAAGAAACTGAGGCCTAGGGAAGGAGGTTCAGTGACTCGCCCAGGGTCACACAGGCTGTAGAACTGGAAATCAAACCGAGGTCCTGATTCTACATTCAGGCCTCCTTCTACCACATGACCCCCCCTCCTTTCATCTATTCCTCACAGCATGAGGTTTCCAGGCCCCTCACCCTCCCTGGTTGTCAGTGTCCTTCCTAAATGTGGATCCTAGAAGTGAACATGACAGTCTAGGTTTGATCTGATCAGGACCATGGAGAGTTGCTTCTATTCTTGGCATGCTTATTTTATCCAGCCTTGTGATTTCACTGGTGTGGGGGCACTCCAGCTTGGAGAGTCCTGCTGCTGATGTCAATCAGCCAGGGATTGGGGAGTTGCCTGGTTCACAGGGGAGTTAAGTGATTTGCTTAGGGACAAGCCAGCAGGTGGGACTTGGACCCAGGTCTTCCTGACTTCCAGACTGACCCTCTAGTGTCTATCCCAGGCTCTATCTGTTGCATGTGTTAATGCAACCTAGTTAAGGCAGCTACAGGCTAGACATAGAGCACTAGACAGACAAACCCAAGCAAACACACACACATACACACACACACACCCTTCTCCTGTTGGACAGCCAAGGCAGAGACGGGTCAGAACTCCAACTTTCTAACAGAGGCTAGAGATCCTGCTCCCTTTCCCTCAGCTCTCCCCTTCTGGAGCCCTGAAGGCTGAGCAACACTACCCTCCTTCCAGCTGTTCCTGCTTAGGGATGCTGCCTCCCTAACAGAAGTGGGAAGAGCCCCAGGGCAGCTGCTGCTCTCCTGCCTCCCCCCCTCACTGATAAAGGCCTAGAAGAGAGATGAGGCAGAAGCCAGTGTCTAGGATCTCCACCAGGATCACAGGGAGTATGTTGAGGTTGAGAGGCAGAGGGAGGAAAGTGTGATAGGAGGAGAGAGAAAGGAAAGGAGGGAACTGTCTCTGCTGGACTGGGCTCTCCCACTTCCCTCCTGCTCTCTCTCTAGTACAAAGCCACCCATTCTTACACACCCTCCTCTACACTCAAACACACACACACACACACACACACACACATACACACTCACAGTGGAAGAGCTATACATGATGTAGCTACACAACCCTATGCCCTCTAGGAGACTTCACTCTCTTCATCTGCCATGCAGCTGAAGACTTGGTTCCTGCATCCTCTGGAAACTTGAGTCTCTGATGGGTTCACTCTGTCAACAAAGGGAGGCATAGGAGAATGACCCCCTTGTTCAGCGGCTCCTTCAGATACCTTTAAAGATCTTTCATATCCCTGACCCATTCTCCCCCTCCAATTTCATCCTTCCCAATAATATGGGAACTTCATATTTGACAATCTACTCCCACCTACACCCGCAGTATCAGCTTTCCTGACAAGCGCACAGGCTGACAATGAAAAGTAAATGAATGAACAAGTGAATGAATGAATGAAAAGCACTGTGCTTTTTTAACTGCTTACTTATGTACCAAGAACCATGTTTGGCAACATACTGGTTTAGGGGTGATGAGAATGTCAAGAGTAAAGGAGGACCCTTATGTTGTGGGCCTGGGTGAGTGAGAGGATGGTTGTACCTTCAGCAGGTATAAGGAATTTTGAAAGGAAGGAATGTTGAGGGGAGAGGGATATAAAGAGTTCTGTTTCGGACATGTTGAATTGAAGATGTCTACAGGACATCCAGTTGGATACGTCCAATAGGCAAGTTGTAGATTCAAGACTGGAGGCCAGCAGAGAGGTTTGGATTGGACAAGAAGATGTGAAAATCATCTGAATAGAGATAATTGACTCCATGGGAACTGATGAGAGCACCAAGTGAAGTAGTATTGAGATAGAAGAGAAGGCAGCTCAGGTTGAAGCCCCCTGGGACACTCATGGGTAGCAGGCATGACCTGGGTGAAGATCCAGCTAAAGATACTGAGATGGCATGGCCATGGTGTGGTGCTGTGGGGCAGGTGCTGTCCTTTACCTTTCTTTGTATTTCCAGTTCTCAGTACAGTGTCTGGCACACAATAGGTACTTCTTAAATGTTTGTTGACTGATTAAAAGGAGATCCTGGAGAGAATAATGTCACAAAAACTCAGAGAGATGGAAGTATCAAGAGAAGGGTGAACAACAGTGTTAAGGGCTGGAAAGTGATCTGGAAAGGTGAGGACTGAGAAAAGGCCATTGGATTTGGCATCTAAGAGATAGTGAGCAACATTAGTGAGAGAAGTTTCAACTGAATGATGAGGGCAGGAGGTCAACTGTAGAGAGTTAAGAAGAGAGAGGAAAGCAAATAGAGGTGACTATTGCAAATGGCCTTTTCAAGGAGTTTACCCACAAAAGGAGGTGGGACGACAATTAGAGAGGATGGATGGATCCAGGGAGAGACTTTTTAAGGATGGGGGAGACATAGACATGTTTGTGGGCAGGGGGGAAGCATCCAGTACACAGGGAGATATTGAAGTGAGAGAATGGGGATGATAGAGGGAGTGGTCTGCTGGAGGAAATGGGCTGGAAGGGGACCCCTTGTACAGGTAGAGAGAGGTTTGGCTCAATAAGGAATAAGCATATCTCTGTGTGAGACAGGGCTGGGGGAGGAGACAGTGGCAGAAGGCATCTGAGTGATGTCAGAGGAAGGGGAGGGGAGAAGAAGGAACTCTAGGGGAATGACCTCAATATTTTCAGTAAGATATGATACAAGGTTCTCAGCTGAGAGGGTGGGTGGGTGTGGGAGGAGCCATAGGAGGTTTGAGGAGGATCAATAATTTTCTGAAGAGCCATAGTAGTGAGTGGGATGGTGAGTTAATTAGAGAAGTATACAAAGATTGCCTTGGGGCTCCAGGAATAGCTTGGTCAACTTTTGGGGAAAACTAAGTGCTGTTTTACTAGGGAAGGAAGAGGCATGGATGGAACCCATGTTGAGGAGAAATACTGGTACACATTATTCCTATCACACAGAACTTGGCCTTTACCAATTCACTGTGAATGGTTTTGAGATTGGGAAAAAGAAATGAAATAACATTTTGGGCCATGTCTTTCATCATTCTGATAACAGAGCAAAGCAGCTGTAGGAAAAATGAAGTTTTCTGGGAAGTGATCTCCCTGGACCTAGATTTTGTAATGCATTGGTCTTTTTTTTCTATGATGAAGATACAGCATACATTGTTGTCTGTGGTAGTGATAAATGACCAATGTGGATCTGGGTGCATCTGAGCAAGGTACACGTAATGTTTTTGTAGCACTACAGTATGGCTGGGTTTCGTTGGATCATTTTGAGTTGTGTCTGATTCTTTCTGACCTCATTTTTTTTTTTGGCAAAGATACTGCAATGGTTTATCATGTCCTTCTCTAGCTCATTTGATCAATGAAGAACTCAGGCAATGAGGGTTAGGTGACTTGCCCAGGGTCACACAGCTAATAAGTGTCCGAGGCAAGATTTATACTCAGGAAGATGAGACTTCTTGACTCCAGGCCCACTGTACTATATATTGTGTCACCTAGCTGCTCAAGGTTGTGATCCCCCTGGGCTCCCTCTGATGCATATGTGAGTATTACCAGATTAGGTGGTTTACTGAGAGGATATCTGGGAGAGCTTTCCAGTGTCTTTGGTGCTGAAGTGATGTTTTTTATATCTGTTGTCATCATCTCATTTAACCTAAGCTGTTGTGTAACTCCTTGAAAACTCATTTTGGCAAATGGTTAAATTGGAATAAGATTTCTCACACATTAAAGAGACAGTAGGATGTAGACAGATATTTCATGAAAAAATTCAATCAGGCCAATAAGTGGGTGCTGAATTATCATGAGATAAAATTAGATAGTTTTATTGGAAATGACTTTTGTGTGTGTGTGTGTGAAGCAATTGGGGTTAAGTGACTTGCCCAAGGTCACACAGCTAGTGTCAAGTGTCTGAGGTTGGATTTGAACTCAGGTCGTCCTGACTCCAAGGCTGGAGCTCTATCCACTGCCCCTTTCCTCCTCTGCTCTGAGGGTAGTAAGGTATCCAAGTCCCATTCAGGGGCTGGTGGTCTGCTGCTGCTTCAGCTACTGGGCTGTTCCCTTAAGTGGAGCCCAGGACACCCTGCCCCTGCCATCCCGGCCCTCCCTCTCCAGGTTATCTGTAAAGAGGCTGACCCCTGATAGCCCCAAGCTTAGCTCAGCTGCCCCACCCCATCCTGCCCAGCCCCAGCAGCTGCCCCTAGGAAAGTGGGACCTGGTTCAGTCCTGGGCCCTCCTCCAAGCACTGTGGCCCCCTCCCCTCCCCAGGCTGAGTGATGGGAGTTGAGAGAAAGGACTGGGGCGGGGGCTTCTCACGCCTCTGGGCGTGACGTCACAGATCCCGCCCTCTTTCTCCCTCCTCCCTCTGCTCTGAGTGGCTACTCCACTGCGCTACTGTGACGTCACCGTACCCGCCACTCTACCCTTGGCCAAGGTCAGTGGTTTTTGTGGGAGGACGAGGAGGAGGAGGGGGAAGAGGGAGTTCTCTTTTCTCCTGAGTCTGGGGGCGCCAGCTGGAGATCTGCCCGCCCCCAACTCCCTGCCCTTCTGTGCCCCCACCCCCCAACCCCGGTCACGTGAGAGATCCAGAAATTCCTGCACTGTCCCGAGTGGCTGTGTGCGAGGTAAGCGTCCCCTCCCCCTTCTGCCAAGGCCCCTCCCGCCCCTCTGCATCCCCCCCTTGTATTCTCTTCTGTCTTCTCCTGAAGTCCCCCCACCACAGATTGGCTTGTCTTAGTGCCCAGGGGCCTTTGTGTGTGCATGGGGGCGGGGCAGTCGTGGGAGTATTAATACCCTTGTTTATGCGTGTGTTGTATGTATGTACCTATGTACGTGCGTGTGTGTGTACTCGTGTGTATGTGTGTGTGTACCTATGTACGCATGTGTGTGTACTCGTGTGTATGTACCCATGTACGTATGTGTGTGTGCTTGTGTGTATGTGTGTGTACGTACTCGTGTGTACCTGCTTCTCCAGGGCTGTTCCTGCCTGGGGCTTCCTGCCTGCCCACACCTTGGTCTGGAGGTCTGGGACGTGGCGGGGCGTAGGGTGGAGCCCAGCAGGGAGAAGCCTTTGGGGACACTCCCTGCATCCCTTCCCCAGGTGGACGTTTCCATCCTTTCTTCCTCCCTTCCTCTCATCCTTGGCTTGGCCTCAGGGCTGGGGAGAGAGGAGACAGTCTAGGAACTCTTCCTCTCCCCTTCTCCGTATCATCTCTTCGGTCTGGTGTCCTTCGATTCAATGGTGTATTTGTTTTTGTTCTGCTTTCAGCCAGCACCTGGTGAAAGGGGCCTTTCCATGTACCTTATCGTGGAAGAGAAAGAGGGAACTGTCCCTGAACCTGCGGATCTCTATGATTTACCGACTGAAAGAAAAGAGTTGTTTTAATGTGCACTTACTTCTCTCATTATGGGGGATTTTGGAGCATTTTGTCATAGGGCTATTGGTAGTTTGGATTTCTTCCTTTGAAAAGGCCCCTTTTCCTTTGTCCTATTGGAGAATGGCTCTTAATCCGGGAACTTAGAATCAGAGCAATTGTTTTCATAATGAGTGATTTGTAGTATAGTTTAACATCTGCTACTGATTGTCATGAACCCAAACCCCTTTCTTTCCTCCTCCTGCCCTCCATTATTACCCTGGAGGTGCTTAGCCTCCTTAAAATATTTTTAGTGATGTTTTCTGTTTTTTACATCACCAAGGTATCCCATGTGTCCCTCCCTCTCTTCATCCTGGAGAGTCATACCATGTAACAAATTGTATTTTTGTTTTAGGAAGGAAAAAAAAATTGAGCACAACTGATTGATGCATGTGGAAAAGGTGTGCAGTATGTCACATCTGTGAACCTCTCACGTCCTGAACAGGGTGATGGTGTCTTCTCATGTTTCCTTTTTCAGTCCCACTTGATCTTTAACATTTTGTTACAGGTACTTTTAATTTTTTGTGTGTCATTATTTCAATTATTGTAGTTACTCTGTGTATGTGTGTGTGTGTGTGTATGTATGAGTAAATGTGTGTGTGTGTGTGTATATATAGATATACACACACATATATACGTACATATATATTCTGTTTTCTTGGATCTGCTTAATTCACTTTGAATCAATTCACAAAGATCTTTCCATACTTCTCTGTACTCACCACACACATCATTTCTTACTGCATGGTAGCAGTATTCCATGACCTTCGTGTTCCATGCCTCATTGAGCCATTCCCCAGTTGATGAACATCTACTCTGCTTCCAATTCACAGCTGTCACAAAAAGCGCTGTTATAAATATTTTGGAGTATATGGGGAATTTTTTCTTATTAATGGATTCCTTGGGGTGTTATGGAATGCTTTTTTTAAAGACTAGACATATTTGTTACTTTCTTCACATAATTCCAAATTACTTTCCAAACGGATGTGTCATTTCACAGCTCCCCCAAGAATGCATTAAGGTGTATATATTCCCACAGCTTTCTTTAGGTATCAACGCCACATTTGTGCCAGAAGAGGAATTTGTTAGGACTCCTTCTTTACCTGTTGTTTCAAATAGTTTGTATAGTATTGGGATAAAATGTTTTTTAAATGCTTGGTAGAATCACTTTCAAATCCATCTGGTCCTGTGGATTTTTTTCCTAGGGACTCTTTTATGCCTTGTTCAATGTCTTCTTTTAAGGTGGGATCATTTAAGTATTCTATTTCCTCTTCTGTTAACATGGACGGTTTGTATTTTTATAAATATATATCCATTTCATGTAGATTGTCAGTTTTCCTGGCATGTGATTGGGCAAAATAACCCCTAAGTATTACTTTAATTTCATCTTCTTTGATTATGCATTTACCTTTTCATTTTTGAGACTGATAATTTGGTTTTCTTCTTTCTTTTTGTTAATCAAGTTGACTGATGCTTTATCTATTTTATTAGTATTTTCATAAAACCAGCACCTACTTTTATTTATTAGTTTGATTTTTTAAAAATTTTCTTAATCTCCTCTTTGATGTAGGGATTTCAATTTTGATGTTTAATTGGGGATTTTCTATTTCTTCTTTTTCTACTTTTTAAAATTTCATGCCCAATTCCTTGATCTGCCCCTTCTCTGTTTTATTGATGGAAGCATTTAGAGATAGAAATTTCCCCTAAAGACAACTTTGGCTGCATCCCACAAATTGTGGCATGTTGCCTCGTTGTTGTAATCCTCTTGAGTGAAATTATTGGTTGATTCTGTAATCTGTTCTTCAATCCAGTCATTCTTCAGAATTTGATGACAGTTTCCAATTAATTTTTAATCTGTTCTTCCGCATCTTGGTAATTTATATTGCATTGTGGTGTGTAAAAGTTGCATTTAATATTTCTGTATTTGTCCATTTGTTTCGGAGGTTTTTATACACTAATATATGTTCACTTTTTGTGAAGGTGCCGTGTATAGCTGAGAAAAAAGTTATATTTCTTTTTGTTTCCATTCAGTTTTCTCCAGAGTTCTATCATGTCTAACTTTTCTACAATGCTTTTCCTCTCCTAAACTTCTTTATAATTTATTTTATACATAGATTTCCCTAGTTCTGAGAGGGAAAAGTTGAGGTCACCCTTTGTATAGCTTTATTATTTCCCTCCATAAGTCATTTAACTTTTCGTTTTAAGAAGCTGGATGCTCTGCCATTTGGTGCATATTTGGTGGATATTGATATTATATTATGGTACCTTTTAGCAAGATATAGTTTCCCTGCTTATCTCCTTGAATTAGGTCTGTTTTAGCTTTTGCTTTGTCTGAGATCATGATTTCTACCATTGCCTTTTATACTTCATCTATAGCCTAAGTGGAGGGGGGGGGCTGGGAACATATTG
Source organism: Phascolarctos cinereus (assembly GCF_003287225.1). NCBI lineage: Eukaryota > Metazoa > Chordata > Mammalia > Diprotodontia > Phascolarctidae > Phascolarctos > Phascolarctos cinereus. Next base: position 1,388 of record NW_027556204.1, on the reverse strand, counting down.
TCTGAAGCAAAGGTTTTTTCACACTTTTCACTTTGATAGTTTCAGAGCTAATTTTGGGAGTTTCAAAGTTTTCTGTGGTCCAAAGTGATAGGATTTGAGCAGAGGTTTGGTCATTGCTTTCCTGGTGTATGCTGTGGTCCTAGGAAGAACCCCTGATCCCTTAGGAGTGCAATTGATATTGCTACAGGGAGTCACTGTTCCATTTGTTTTTTTAAATTTATTTTATTTCTTTTTTTGGTGAGGCAATTGGGGTTAAGTGACTTGCCTAGAGTCACACAGCTGGTGAGTGTTATGTATCAGAGGTTGGATTTGAAGTCAGGTCCTCTTGACTCCAAGGCCAGTGCTTTATCCACTGTGCCACCTAGCTGCCCCTTCACTCCTCCTTTTTGACCAGAAGTGAGCTTACCCCTCAGTACCCTTTTTCCATTGGGATTTCAAGTGATACTGTTGCCCAGGGTCTCTGCTCGCACTTGTCAGAATGTGCTCATTGCTGCCCTTGAATTGTGACCCAGAAGTCTGTATAAGCAATGGAGTGTCCAAACAGCTTCCAATCTTGTGTCTTGAGCTAGCACAGGGGTCTCTGTCATCTCTTTCTAACCAGTTGCTAGGTCCCCTTATTGTCTCTGGCTTGAGAGCTCCCAAAGCTGCTGCTGCTTCTGACTATTAAAATTAACAAAATAACTATAACATAGTAATAATAAAATAGAATAGAAATAGAATAAAATAGAAAATCATTCTGAGGTACAAATTTTCCAAGTAAATAAATAATGATTTCATAGTAATGATTGATAGGTTCCTCTTAGGTCAACTAATTCCTCAGTAATTAGTGACAAAGGAGTGATTTCAGAGTTTATTTTTGTAACAGAAAAGAGGAACTAAAAAATTACAGCCATCTTAGGAAACTTGTTTTGAGCATAATTCAGTTAAATAAGGCAGGGCATCTGATTGGTTTGCTTCTCCCAGGCTTTCTGAAGCCAAATTCCTACTGTTGGCAACATTCAGCTGTCAAAGTGAGATTACCCTAGATGTCTTTGCCCCACAGCTGAAGCAGTTTGAAACCAGAAAGCTTCCTTCCAAAGGGCCTATAGTTTCAACTAAGACTGGCAAAGAGGAACTTATGGTTTGTAGTTACCAGTCACCCCGCCCCCCCACCCCCCTTCCCCATCCTGCACTTGCCAGAAAGGGCAACCCAACCTCAGAACATTACACCACTTAAGTCATATGTAAGCTCTAGTTGAAGAAAAATAAGGGAGCTTATTCCCTAAGTCTGAAGAACTTAATCTTTTGTCAACCTCCCTTCCTCAGCTGCTAGAAAGGGGAACTTAACCTTTGAAAAGAGTCTTCTTTTTTTTTAAATTAATTTATTTTGATTTATCAACAATGACTTC
>NW_027556203.1:0-17589 GCF_003287225.1 Phascolarctos cinereus | reverse complement strand
GTGTACCACAATTTAGTGGCCATTACATTTTGAGGCAGCTATGACACAGTGAATAGAGCACTGGGCCCAAAGTCAGGACGACCTCAGTTCAAATCTAGCCTCAGATGCTCACTGAGGGATCCTGGTCAAATCACTGAAACCTCTGTTTGCCTCAGTTTCCTCAGCCTCTTTAATTGGCACCCAAGTATATGCTGATGAAGCCTCTGTGAATCGCACCCATGATGAGGCTTCTTTGCCTGACTTGCACTCAGAGACTGGAGTCCCCAAAAGGCAGCTGCTTCCTTAGGTTCTCATGTAAGTAATATATGTCATGTGTAGGTCCCCACATGTCAACTGGTTCAAGCATATAGGGTTGTCTCCATATGTGGAGTGGTTTCCTAAGTGGAACAAATACTGGGGACAGAGCTCCCCCATGTGGGGTTGAATGAAGGTCACCATATTTAAAAAATGTAAGAGGAAGAAACAAGTAGTTGTTGCAGTGAAGAGAATGCCAGACCTACAGTCAGGAACACTCATAATCCTGAGTTCAAATGTGGCCTCAGACACTTATGAGATGTGTGACCCAGGATAAGTCACTTAACCCTGTTTGCCAAAGTTTCCACAATAGTAAAGTGAGCTGCAAAAGGAAATGGCAAACCACCGCAGTATGTTTGTCCAGAAAACCCTAAATGGGGTCACAAAGAGTTGGACAAAACTGAAAAATGACTGAACAACAATAACAAGGGGAAGGAAAGTAGGCGTTCTTTGCACCGATCACCTCCTGAAAGAGATCCCCAAAGGAAAACTCCTAGAAATATTGTAGCCAAATTCCAGAGTGCCCAGGTAAAGGAGAAAATATTACAAGCAGCCAGAAGTCAAATAATGTGGAAACACAATTGGGATAACACAAGATTTAGCAGCTTTTACATTGCGGGACTGGAGGGCTTGGAATATAATATTCAGGAGGGCAAAGGAGATAGGATGAAAACCCAGAATCACTCACCCAGCAAAACTGAGTATAATCTTTCAGGGGAAAAAGTGGTCATTCAGTGAAATAGAGGAGCTTCAAGCATTCTTGATGGAAAGACCAGAGCTAAATAGAAAAGTTGGCTTTCAAAAACAAGACTCAAGAGAAACACAAAGAGGTAAACAGGAAAGAGAAATCATAAAGGACTTATTAAGGTTGAACTCTTTATATTCTTGCATGGAAAGATGATATTTGTAACTCATGAGACCTTTATCAGTTGGAGGGAAAAAAATTATATGATTATATAGATAATTATATGGATTAGATAGATAGATAGATGTTAGATAGATAGATAGATAGATAGATAGATAGATAGATAGATAGATAGATAGATAGGTAGGTATGTAGGTAGATGGAGGCCACAGGGTGAGTTGAAGGTGAAGGAGTGATATCTGGAGAATAAAAGTAAGGGGTGAGAGAGGATTTTACTTGGAGAAGGAGAAAGGGAGAGGTAGGATGGGGTAAAGTATCTGATGCTGAGTGAAGTGAGCAGAACCAGAGAATGTTGTACACAATGCGATGACTAATACTGATAAACTTAACCCTTCCCAGCAGTACAAGGATCTAACACATCTCCAAAGGCGTCATGATGGAAAATGCTATCCACATCCAAAGAAAGAACTATGGAGTTTAAATGCAGACCAAAGCATACTATTTGCCATTTTTTTCTTCTGTTGAGTTTTATTTCCTCTTTCTGGTGCATCCTCCTATTGGTTCTAATTCTTACTTACAACATCAGTAATGTGAAAATATGTTTAATAGGAATGTATATGTATAACCTATATCAGATTGTGTGCTGTCTTAGGGAGGGTGTCAGAGAGGGAGGGGAAGAAAAATTTTAAACTCAAAAGCATATGGAAATGATTGTTAATAAATCAAAATAAATTAATTTAAAAAAAAACCTGGGTAGAAGAAATGTGGCTGCCCTATCTCACCTGGTCATGGTGCCTGGGCATGCATGGCCTCATCTATCTCTTTGTGGTTTGTTTTTTTTTTTTACTGATCTGCAGCAAGTGAGTATTTTCAGATGAAACCATTGAAGTGATCTGGTAAGTTCCTTTGGGTAAACAGAACGGAATAGAGACAATCCTAAAATCCTCAAAGCAATAATAAACAGTGTCAGTGGAAGCACCTGCCCTGGGAGCAGAGACACATGAAGGACAAAGTGACATATTGATTCCTCTAGGCTCATGCTCCCAACTCACACCAGCACTGGCAGGTTGGGTCCCCTAAGGGGTAAGCAAAGTGATTTTCCTAAAGTGCAAGTCCAACCATGTGAATTTGTACTCAGTAATACCAAATCCCAAATTTGGCATTGAAATCCCTTCATAATATTCTGTCTTCTTACTGTCCCCCACAATTCTGTCCAGTGACACTGGCTTCCTGGCTCTTCTAGAAACAAGACACTCGATCTCTCATCTTCAGATGTTTTCTCTGGCTGTCCCCCATGCCTGGAACGCTCTCTCTCCCGATCTCTGCCTAGTGATCTTTCAATCCGAGCTGAAATCCTACCTTTAACAGGAAGACTTGTCTAATACTTTTTTTTCTTTTAAAGGCAATAGGGGTTAGGTGACTTGCCCAGGGTCACACAGCCAATAAGTATCTGAGGCTGGATTTGAACTCAGGTCCTCCTAACCCCAGGTGCTCTTGCCACCAAGCTGCCCCTTCCAGTACCTCACAATACTAGTGCCTTCCCTCTTTTACATCCTATTTATCCTGTATAGAGCTTGTTTGTGCATATCTGTTTGCTTGTTGCCTCCCCAATTAGATTGTGATATCCATGAGGTCAGACACTGTCTTTTGTCCTTAGCACATTAGTAGGTCCTTAATTGTGTGTGTGTGTGTGTGTGTGTGTGTGTGAGTGTGTGTGTGTGTGTGTGTGTGTGTGTGGCTTGTCATTTGTTCTTGAAGAGGAACATGATATGAGGGAGATGATGGCATGACTTACAATTGACTTTGATATGAATGACAGAGGGCTGTGGAAAGTCACCAGCCTCACTTTCTCCTCCAGATCCATCTGGGTCCAGTGGCCAGATATCAATCAGAACAACTGGAGACAGCCCAGGATGCCGTGATTGTACTTGGCACATGTAAGCTGAGGTCTTTCCAGCTTCTCACTTTGAGTGAGAAAAGGACCATTCAGTGAATAGTCCTCTTTAAGAGGTGAGTCAAGGATAGCCCCTTTCATTAAAAAAAATATCAAACTGAAAGGGGAATAAACGTTTATTGAATGACTGACTGAAAACCCAGAAGGACTGTATTTGTCCCAGCTTTCTGGCTCACAAGCCTCCATTGCACTAGTCCTTATTAAGCCAGCCAGAATTAATTAGCTTCTAGAAAAGGCAATCCTCAAAGACCATAGTAAGGAGAAGTGGTATAACACATACCCCAAAACCTGGGTCATGTTCCACCTGAAAGAAAAGCAATATCCAGTGGAGAGAGAGCTCTTAGAGTACAATGACAGTGAAGTGTGTGTGAGGAGAACATGTAGCAAAGGGATAACTCATAACTCTGGCACTTTCTGTCCTTTTCTTCCTTTGTAGAATCCTCATAAAGTTCCCTTCAGGATAGCTTCCAGCTAGATTCCGAGGGCTGATCCTTTCTAGATGGCATACTGGTACTCCTCTCCACTCTGAGAGGTCACACTCTTGAAGCAGCTGCCCTTCTCAGGTGATTGTCTTTCCACAACTATTGCAGGTACCTCCATTAATGTCAGCAATCTGTTGCTATGGGGTTCTTCTTCCTCTGCCTCTAGGAGGTGCTGATATTACAGTCATTCAGCTCCAACAGCCAAGGGGACTTGGGGATCTTCTGAGCTCACCAGGTTATACAAACTTCCATCTAGGAAAGCTCATTTGCCTAAGATCAAGAACAATCACAAGAAGACATGAAGCCATTGGTTACAGTTACCATGCCTGAGTAGTGCAAAAAGAGGCAAGGCAGCCACTTTTCCTCCACCTAGCTCTTCAGGCAGCATTCCTGCTTCCAAGCCAAGAGGGAGAAAGAGACAGAGGGATAGAGAGATTTAGGTACAGAGACAGAAAAAGAGAGGGAGAGACAGAGAAAGAAATAGAGAGAGTTGGGTCATTCCTTTTAAAACCACGCTGAAGTCAGTTTGGAAACTCTGGTCATCACTTCTTAGGGCCAGTTAAAAGATTTTCTCTTCAGTCTCTAGCGCATGTCCATTAATTAGGCACCGCCAGAAGAAACAGGCTCTTCATAATTGTCCACTTGGCCTACAACCAGGTAAGGAATATCTTTGCATGCTCTAAGAACTGGCTCCTTTGTGGCCACTATAGCGAGGCTGTATTGCTATTAAGGAAATAACCAACTTTTGAAATTTTTAGTGGTCTTTCTGTCCCTAGATATTTTATGCATCATTACCAAAAGCTCAGTTGTTTTTTTTAAGTGAAACTTCAACCAAAATTTTACCCTAAAATTCTCATCTGTTTTTGTTCTGTACTAGAGAGATTAAAATAACGATAAATTTTCAACTTGACAATGCATATGTCTTTTAGTAGGGATCAAAAATAATGTAACTATGCAGAAAGAAGATAATGACATATTGTAGAACAAATGTCTTGCTTTTAGTGCAATAAGAGTTTGCCCTGGAGATAGGAAGACCTAGGTTCAAATCGTACTCTTACACATACTAGCTGTACTACTCTGGGTTTGCCGTTCAACTTTGTCAGCATCCTACGTAAGAACACAATAATTTACAGTTTTAATATAAATATAAGCCAATGCTATCAAATACAAAATTGCTGACATGTATCAGTGGAGTTCCCAAGGTGATGAAATCTCAGGTTTAGACTACTCAATAAGTTACAAATGACAAGTCAAGAACAAGTTACAGCAAAAGCAGAGAGGAACAAGGTGAAAGAGTGAAATAAGAAAGAAAGAAAAAAATCAAGTGACAAACGTCAAAGAATACTTAAATGAAAATGCCAAAAATATTGTATTCATTCTCTAGCTATTTTCTATTGGCCGTATATACAAACAATAAACAAAAAAATTAGAAAAAACAAATTAGGTCTGGTTGGCGATAGTGAAAAAAAAAAGCACCAAATGTCTTTGTGCCATTTGTTCTCTTGGCCAGTATTACGATTACCAGTAGCCTTCATCTGCTGTTAGATGTCAATGAAGAAATTTCATAAGTTTGTATGATGGGCTTGAGTTGATTAGTGATTTCTTTGCCTGAATTTCAATGTTAAAGCCTCTCATCTTCTTTATAGACTCTCTAAAATCCACGAGCTATAAGGGTGGAAACAGTCACACACTAAAAGAAAAGAAAAAGTAGCGTCAGTGGCTCAGGATTTTTGACATTCACTTGTCTAAGACAACTTTATAAGAAAGCTACTTTTTTATGAACAATGGCAACATAGAGCATCAAACCAGGTTTCTACACAATTTCCTAGAAAAGTGTCCTTTTTTAGCATGAGCCTTCCATAAACTGATCTTGTATTTTCAAATATAATTTCTTAATATCTAATTCAAAATTTATCAGCTATCTCCCTGTTCTGCTCAATAGTAGAGTTTTTGTTAGAGGAAACAGTCTGTCCCAAAAGTCTTCGAGCAGTTTTAAGCTTTAATAATCAAAGTAATAATAACAAAAGCTTCAATATTTTAAAAAATAGTTTGTTTTCCCCTAATTACATACAAAGACAATTTTTAACATTTATTTGATTTTAATTTAGAATCCCAAATTATCTCCCTCCCCTCTTCCCTCACCTTCCCCCTCCTGGAGGCAGAAAGCATTTTGATATCGGCTATACATGTTCAATCATGCAAAACACATCACAATATAGGTCCTGTTTTAAAAGAAGACACTGAACCAAAGGAAAAAATACGAAAAAAAAGAAATGAAAACTAATATGTTTTAATCTGCATTCAGACTCCATCACTTCCTTCTCTGGAGGTGGATAACATTTTTCATCATGAGTCCTTTGGAATTGCATTGGGTCATGGTATGGCTGAGAATCAGCTTCAGTATCTGAAAACTACACTCATGTTTGGACATATTTGGAGACACGATATTATTTCATGGAGACCTTTCCTACTAGAAAGGAACAATTTTCTAGGAAAATTGGTCAAATGAGATATAATGAATCCTGGACCAAAAAATCCGAAGGGATTTACACAGTAATTGAATAAGATTATAACTCCCTAAGCAACAAATAGGAGAAATAAACTTTTAATGAAAACAGTGATAATTTGAGACCAATCTTTTAGACATTCCTTTTTTAAAATGCCCCTTGTTAGAAAGTGGGGGAGGGGGGAAAATACCTGTTTTTCTCATTTTTCTGCTTCTTCAAGTGCTCTGTTTACTATATATAGATCATTAGTGACAGCTTCCAGGGTATGACAGGCCATTCTATGCCCTCTCTGGGTTCTTGCATGGTGTACTCTGATGTTCTTCTCAAATTGATCACTTTTGGAGCTGTCTTCTCTTTAACTCTTTCAACCATTTTTAAAGATTCCCGGATCTTCTCAATGGTTTTGTCCTGTGAGGGTGAGGAGAGAATGATTACGTTCTGTCTCTCCTCTATATGATAGGCCAGTTCACTTATCTTCCCTCTAAGATTCCAGGCAAATATAAAAGGGGGGAGAGTATTTATCAACTGTGACTAAGAGCAAGGCACTTTACAAAGATCATCTCCTTTGATCCTTACAACAACCCTGGGAGGGAGTTTTGAACATTATCTCCATTTTACAGTTGAGGAAATGGAGGTGGATCGCAGGTTAATGCCTGGGATCACACAGCCAATAACTCTGAAAGGCTAGATTTGAACTCAAGTCTCCCTGACTCCAGGGCCAGGGCTCTATCCTCTGGTCCACCTAGTATCTCACAATCGAGGAGCATAGATATACAATCACACATGTCATCATTCTTAACAAACAACAACAACAACAAAAACTAGGTCTTCTCACACTGAAGCCAAGTATACAGGGCACTGTGAGTCAGACCAGAAATTCAAGAAAAAGTACAAAATGAGGTCCCAGCCTCAAGGAGCTCATAGTCTGTGCTACCCACACACAGAGAAACAAGAAGCAAAGTCTGGCTAGACTGTTGCCAATAAACTGCAAATTTCACTGGCTGATCCATGAGTGTAGAATAACCGCCACCATTCATATAGCATGTTTATTCCCCACTTCAAGCCTCACAACAAAAAGTGTCAGATAAGTAGTACAGGTTTGGGGGCCCCATTTTACAGGTGAGGAAACTGAGGCTTGGAGCCTTTCCCATGGTCAAACACAGGTCTGCTGACTCCAAGTCTAGTCTTCTATGGATTGTGTCGACTGTCTTTCAATTGAATAGGTATACCTGCTGAAATAGAGTTGATTTAGAGGATCTTACAACTGGGACACTCAGTGAAGGACATGGAGAAGGTCAGGAGGCAATCCAGAAGATTCATAGTTTGGAAAGTTTCCCTTAAGTGAAGAGCACAAAGGGGACCTGTTTGTTTAACTGAAATAGGGAACCAGAAAGCAGTGACAAAGACCCTGGTTGAGTTTCTGAAAGTACTTCACTTATCTCAACTTACTTTGAGGTAGATGACTCTCCTCAGGTGAGTTTTTCATGATTTGATTTGACCATCTCATTTCACTGAGCTGTTTCTTAAGTTTCTCCACCTTTTCTTCCAAGCTTACCATTGTAGGGGGTTCTTCAAGCTGTGCTCAATACTCAACAGAGTCTATTGACTTTTCTCCTTCTCTAGTTGCACGAATTTCGCATGCAAATCTTCTGTCAGCAATGTCTTCATTTTGTTTTGTTCCCAATGAGTTTCTCCCTACATCAAAACAAAGGAGTTAGTCCTTTGGTGTGTTTTAAAGTACTTTCTGTTTCTGGGGTTACATGTACTAGAGCAATATTTGATTAGTCAGTCATTCTTTTGAGTCCAAGTTAAATGCATTAACAAATACAATCTGCATCCACTTCAGCAGCAAACTGAGTAGAGTAGTAGACAAGGAATTAATGCCCTGAGTTTTGAGGCTGAGATTTGTCCCACCTGCCTAGGCCTCAGTTCATCATCTCTAAATCAGGAATCATAACTTTGTACTCCTTACCTCACAGGGTTATTGTGCAGATTAGTTTGGACAATAGAGATGAAGTGCTTCTTAAGAGAAAAGTCATATTTCCCTCTAAGTCATAAATTATTGTTGTTAACGTTTTTGTTTCATTTGCGAAAGGCACCTAAGGATTGGTATCTTTAGAGTGAAATCAACTTTTAGCTTAGTTGGGATAGGGTGAGATGTTATTTCCGCCTACTTTATTTGACAGCAGAAGCAATGCTTTTATTACTTCAATTTGTGAAAAAAAGTGGTCACTATGACAGAGACAAAATCAAGGAATCAAACTAGGCCCAGACTCATCTGAGTCTGAGCTCCAGGCTCTGTATGGGATTAAATAGACCAGATTAAATGCAGGGAACATGAAAAATCACTTTCTCTTTAGCTCAGGTTTCTTCTCCTCCCATGTTGCCTCCAAGGAAATCACAGCATGATATTTGAATATAACAAACATCTAGGTCTCCACAGATGTGGGTAAAGGCACTCAAGAAATGTATAATTTGAGTAGGGTGACCTTTGTTCTACCTCTCAGAAAACACAGAAAGGACTCACAGTAATCCATAAACCAGATTTACCATTTCCTTCTTCTCTGTTGATTTCTACCTTTTCCCCAGGGTTTAATATCCTTGAAAAAACCCTGTGGTTTGGACTCCTTGTGGGAGAAATTAACTTGGAACTAGCAGAGAGGAAATATACTAATATTCTTCTCTCACCCTCAGAGATCCACACTGGCCTGCATCGTTTTGGGACTAGCTGAGGGCTTCACTCTCTTGGAAGGAGATTCTAGACAGACAGACTAAACATTGGCCAAGTAACACATTGTCATATTAAGGCTCCAAGTTGTGGTCTTTTGTTCATTCATATTGTGGTGTAGATTTCACTGCTGCCATGTGCATGACCCTCTTCTGGTATCAAGACAACCCCAAAGCCAGGAAATCACCTTCTCAGCCTCTTTTGATAAAAATCTGAGTAGTTGGACCATGCTGCCCAGAGAATTCCTACTTCTTCCTTTTTGCTTTGGGGTCTGGGGCTTTCTTCTCAAGCCATATGGTGGAGAGACCAAGGAACTCATGTGCCTTTGCCTCAAGAGAGACATTAATGGATTCCTCAGAGAGTAATATCCTTCCTCACTCCCCACCCCTCCCTGCCCACCAAATGGGATTCAGGTTCTCTCTATTGGGCCCGGCCATACTTGGAAAGGAGTGAAAAAGGAAGAGGTTGAAAATGAATATTGAAGCCTTCCTTGAAAGGCCAGCACAATGAGATGCCACTGACCCTTGGAACCCTGGCTCCTGATTGGTGGGCACCCAATACTCTCAAGTGGATGCGAGGAGAATGCAAACCACTAGATGGCAGTAGTGTTGTCAGTGGGCATAGTCACACCTTCCATGAAAAGATCATCAGCCCCAAACCTTACCACTCTGTGCACTCATCAAGTTGAGTTAGAGACCTGACATTTGTATCGTGTTTTAAGGTTGGCTAAGAGCTGTACATGTAATACCTTAGGAGACAAAAAAAAATAGTCCCAACCTTTATTCATGTACCCATACTAGAATGGACACCGAAATAGTTATTTTTGATGAAGACTTTGTTGATGCTGAGACCAATTGGTTTGGGGAGGGAAAGGGAGAGGAAGAGGAAAAGAATATGCATTGACACTCCTAAAGTGTAGCACAAGCCAGCTTTCATTCCCAATGGAATTAAAATTTTAGTAGCTCTTCAGATAAGAGTTCAAATTTTAAAAACTACTAATGTAGTAAAACTCAACTTTTTCAAACCAGACCATGTAATTTCCAAAACATTATTGCAGATTAATTTTCATTAATTTCCACCATGTTATTTAGATGTACACCTAGCTCATTTAAAAAAAATAAATTCATAAAATTAATTGCTAGCGCATTCCCCATAGGGCAATCACTTTTTTGTGTTGGAACGGAATTTTCTCAGGTATAATAATGCCTTCTATTTGCAGGACACTCAGAGGTTCACAAAGCATTTCAGATCCATTGACTGATTTGAGCCTCACTATAATCTGTTAGTTAGTTAGTCAGTTAGGTCTTATCATCCCCATTGCATAGATGAATAAATAAACTCTAAGAGCTGAAGCTGTTTATTCACCCAACAACCAACGGAGGGACATAGGAACCACATTTAGATCTCCCCCTAAGTCCTGCATTACACCATACTGCCTGTAATGAATGGCATGAACAACAACACTGTAAAGTAGATGACCTGGAACTATTTGTACCTTAGTGGAAAGTGGCTCTACCTTAAATCATTTGCATCCTGTGTCCCCCTTAGATTTTGAGCTCATGGAGAACAGTGCCAGTGTAATGTGACTAGTGAGAGTCCAGCCTTTAAGGAGCATGTGAAATGTGCTTGGCCTCATGCAATTCCTGTCATATGAGCTGGAGTATCCTGCTTCTGAGTAGATAGTAATAGAAGCCCCTATTATGCACTTCAGAGCATGCCCAGAAACAGGCTCAACAAACACCCATGAAGGAAAATGCATCAGCCAAGGTGTACTGTTCATCCTCCTAGTGATGAGCTCTCATTGGCCAACCCATCAATTTAATAGTAGTACTCTCTGTTCAAAAATACTTTTCTCTTCTGGTTGTTAGTACATATCAAATTCCACCATTAAATAATCATTCTTATATCATCTTCTTTTAAAGTTGCATGACAAATGTCCTCACTCCAAAAGTCAAGTACATTTATAATGAAGAAAGGGGAGCATGGATTTTCTACTTACTTCTGCGCAAAATCAGAAGTATGGGAATAAATATTTTCTCATCCCTCTAAAAACATCCTCCCCCCAAAAAAAACTCTTTAAGGATGCTAATAATGATGGGCTTGTTTGTGTGTTTTTTTTGCACAATGGGTAAGATTGAAGCCATTAATATAATTTTGAAAATAATAATTTTTGTTGCCATGTACTTCCATGGACCTTCCTTTCTTCTTCTCCAAATCCCATCTCTCTTGAAAGAAGGCGTCAGTGGCACATTTGCCTTCTGAGAATTTTAAGGATTTCTTTTGTTCCACAATCTTTTCTTGAGTTTGGGATGACTCAAACACAGTCTCTTGATAAAGGTGGTGCAGCTGCTCCACCTGCAGAGTTAGCAGTTGGATCTCTCACTGCAGGACTTCACTTTCTTGTGTAATGCAGCACATTATTTTACCATTTTAGGTAGTAGGGCCCTTTAAGTCATGGAAAGCAGAAATTAGTGCTTCACCTCACCCCAGACCTCTCTCTCTTAAATGTAAAAATAGTGAAATGTACTCTTGCATAGTTCAGCACAGCCTGTACCTCCAATGCAAATGGATAAGAAAGCTTGCAATATAATTGCTTTAGATAATTATGTGTATACCAGCGACCAGGACACCTGGTCTGATTCGTGTGATCTCTGACCTGTAATAATGGGGTGCTTGGGTGCTTGTGCTTGTACGTGTCCCCAATTTCTCTCCAGTCTCAGAAACACTGTCTCTGACAACCACTCCCCAGCCCTCAGATCATGTCTCTGGAAGCCTTCCAATTCCTTAGTAAGTTCCTGTCTTGTGAGAAAGCTTTTCCTTGTTGCAGAGCATTCTGTCATCAAGACAGAGGGAGAGGAGTGCCTTGGCCAGCCCAAGGAGTTTTGTCCTTGGCCAGCCCAAGGACTCTTCCTCCTGCCAGACTCCAAAGATCCATACCTCTGTCATCTCCCTCCCTGTCTGGTATACTCCCTGTACTTTCCCATCGATAGCCCCCAAAGACAGCTGCACCTTTGGATTACCTCATCAGTGTTCCTGGCATTTCTTTCCCATGCTCTTTTCCATATAAACCCTAGCTCGACCCCTGATCAGGGCTGCTTGATTTGGGCGTACATACCCCTTGCAGCCACGAGCTTCAATAAATCTCCACTTTAAATTCTCACTGGGTCTTTGTCTCCCATCTGTTCTGGCACAACACCTGCAGGGAAATTACAAAAGTGAGATTTATCCCTATATCTCCTATTTGCTCTTTCCTTTCAAAGCCAAACATGCAATTCCAATCGTTATGGTCAAAGTATGGATTTTGTTATGCTGATACGATTTTCCCTTAGGTCAATCTGTTGTGTAGATCATTGGTTGGAATGAATAGGAGAAAAGAGAGACTGATGGATGGAGACAAAACACTTCAGTTTAAACATAATAATGGAAACATGCATGGAAATTTTCAGGACACCAGAAAATCCTCCACAATGAAAAGAGCTTGAATACTTCGCCAAACCAAGATTTCTATGAATGACTCTGCAAAAAACATTCAATCCAAAAGAAACAACAACATTTGTGTGAATTGGAAGTGGAGAAAGAGAGGAAGAGACAGTTTTTGCGAGGAAGATTTCAGGTTATGAATTATCTGCATGAGTCTATTGGTTCAACTCTTCTGATGAAATTGAACAAGTGATTGAACTTTTTTTTAAGCATCTTATTGATACCTTTTTGTTTTCTATACAATAGATAACCATCCTCTACAGGAAAAAAAGTTTGACGACCATCACATGTTCACTAGATATGCTTCCAAGTGACTTTGGGACATCTCCCTCAGAATTGACATAAGAAGCATTATTGTGTTTTTAACGACTGGAAATGTGATATAAGAAACGGTAAAATTGGCTTTATAGATTGTCTTACTTCTTCTCTTGCCTTAGTGTGGCAAAAGCTCAACAACAGAAATGGACTCAAAATTTAAAAGGAGCCACAAGCATTTCCCAATTTAGGGACCAACTTAACAGAAAATTTTAAAGTGGCAACTTTTCTGCCAACATACTCACAAACATCCAAGAGTGTTGATCAGCACTGATGTCTTGTACCCTTTATCTCACAGCTTCTTCTGTAGCTGGGACCGTGATGAGGGTGTTACTCAGAAGCGTAGTTAGGTGATGGATAAAGCTCTGGGTGGTTTTACCTTCCCAGTGAAGGGTGACTGGCATTTGCTCCCTTGTGGACATTTCCTTTTCCTTGAGAAGTGAATCATGTTGATCATCCCATTCATTGACACACTGACATCGAGTGCACTCTTTAACTCCTGGTGAAAAAAGGTGAATAGTCACTCGTTCAACACTTTTTTTTTTAATTTAAAATTTTTATTGAAGCCTCCTTCGTGCCAAATGAAGGGGCTGCACAGATCCAGACATGACACCCAGGCAAAGGTCAAGCTGCTAGAAAATCTGGTTTACCTTTAGAAGAGGATCAGCCACTTTAGGGTCATTCTAAGGATTGTTGCCTTGAATCGTCCTTCTTTTCAACTTTGCCCGGTGTCTGGGCAACCAGAGAGAATCCTCCTTTTTTCCCTCTTACAGGCCCTTAAGTTGATATTGATCTCTTAGTCCTAATAAAAGTTTGGCTCCCAACTCCATTTTAGGCTCCTAAGTATTTTCTCTTCTAAAACAGTTTGGGAAATACACATCTCAGAAGACAAATTAGTCAGTTGGATGGTGTGTCATAGTATAAGCAACGCAGAATTAGAAACAAGATACTGACACAATTCAAGTATCTTTCTTGGGCACAATCCTTTCTAAGCCTCCTCTTCCTGAGCTTTACAATGATAGTAATACCTGGGACTTCCTGAAGTATCTTTGTTGTAAATAACTTGGGCTATAACCTCCACCAAACCCTGCTGTACACACACATACACACACACCCCTAGAAAATAATAATGGTTCTCCTTTTTCCTCACAGTAGACCATTATCTCTATACTCCAAAACAAAAAGGAGACTCAATATATTACATAATGCTCAATCCAAAGGCATGTGCATTATGACCTGATGAAAGTCTATAATTGGTAATCAGTATGAAGATCTTAGGACAGTAACAAGCTCATGATGCAACCTTTTGTAGAATCAAGGATTTTTATAGGAGATCTTAGGAGTTCAACCTTCTCCTTTTACAGATTAGGAAACTGAGTCTCAGAGAGATGAAATAACTTGCATAAGTTCATCAAGCAAGTCAGTGGCAGGTAGCCAGGTATCCTCCATCCTGCCAAGTGAATTTTTCACCACATCTCCAAATGTAGATACAAATGAGAAAACACCCTACCCTTCTAGGCTTTCCTATTCTGAAATTCTTTCCCTTAAGGTCCACTTTTCTTTTCCTAGCATCCCAATGCTGATATCTTTTAAAGTGCTTATCCTTTTGGCAGAAGCACTGATTTCTTCTAAATCTTTGACCTGGCTTTTCAAAGACCTCATCTGAGAGCTTTGTCTGGCACTAAGTTCTTCATAACTATCCAGCTTGGATTTCATCACTCCCAGTGAAGATTCTTGTCTTAGGAGTACGTTCTGAAGTTTTCTTATCTACATAGGAAGAGAAATATAAATATGGTGTTAGCCTTCATACCAGAAAACTTTAACAGCCTTTAATTGAAACTTTTAGAAATTCATGACTAGAGGGTACATATTTATTCAGTCATTTTTATGAAGTTTATAACTTTAATGAACCCCCTGCTGAAAAAAAAGTTAACTATATTTTCAAGTAACATCATGCCAACCAATGAGACTCAATATCGAGTGAAGTCATTGATGTTAACACTACTACTAATACTCCTACGAAGTGTGGACTAAATTGGTCTCAAAATTACATCTTTAATTAACAGAATCACAGAATGTCAGTTAGGAAACTCATAAGCCCATCTAGTCCAATCAATACCTGACCAAGAAATCGGTGACTCTTAACTACTTGGAGATAATTATCATTTCCTCCACCCACCTCCCTCCAAGTCATCCCTTCTCCTTCTATGGCATGATCCTGTTTGCAGTCTTCTGCATGTACATCAGTGTCGTGTATGGTGTTCCTAAAATATGGCATCTAGAACACGCTACTCCAGATTTGGACTGACCATTAACTCTGTCCTTCTGGACTCTATACCCCTCCTACTGTATCCTACAATAACGTTGACCTTTTTGGCTGTGATCACCTATGATATGGCATGCAAAATGGAATAGCTCCAATTTTTAAGGGCATTTCCTTCTGTAAGAAAAAGGAAAGAAAAGGACACATGTTTTTTTGCCCTGATCATAAGAGACAACATTTGATAAGAGACAACACTTACTTTGTGACAGGCACTATGCTATGCACTTTTCAATTATTGTCTCATTTGACCCTCCTGACAATTCTGAGAGGTTGTTTAGTGGTGTCCAAGTCTTTGTGATTGGAGTTTTCTTGGCAAAGATAATGGAGTGTTTGCCATTTCCTTCTTCAGCTCACTTTACAGAGGAGAAACTGAGGCAAACAAGTCAAGTGACTTGCCCAAGGTCACACAGCTCCTAAATGTCTGAGGATAGATTTCAGCCCTCCATCCACCATGCCACCTAACCATTCCCTCTTAAGTTTTAGAAAAGGAGAAAGAAAGAAAGAAAGAAGAAAGAAAGAAAGAAAGAAAGAAAGAAAGAAGAAGGAAGGAGAGGAAGAAGAAGGAAGGAAGAAGGAAGGAAGGAAGGAAGGAAGGAAGGAAGGAAGGAAGGAAGGAGGAGAGGGAGGGAGGGAGGAAGAAGGGAGGCAGGGAGGGAAGGGAAGGAAAGAAAGGATGGACGGAAGGAAAGGAAGAAGATAAAGAATGAGAGAGAAAGAGTGAAAGGAAGGATTAATCTTGAGAGTTGATCACTTTTCTCAACCCACGTTGAAAAAGAGACATATGTTATTAGAACTTTTCTTTGGGGGAAATTTTGAAATCTCTGCTTCCTTGTGTCTCAGCAAGTGAATGAAATCCTCTAAATGAAGGAAAATTGAGCTATCCCTACATTTAGTTGGCCCTTAACTATGAAGCCTTGATCTAATTTTCCATTCCAATTCCTTTATTAGGCTGAGTGTGATCTTGAGAACTAGTAAGAGTGGAGAAAGAAAGACAAATTTGCTTTTTTACTTGACATTGTAAGAGAACATTTGCTTTATAACTAGAAAAAGGTCTGTAATATTTTGTTAGTAGACAAAATTGCATCAATTATAATCACTGTAATGCCTAACAGGAAAGATGACCTAAGGACTAGGTGCTTTGAGCCACAGATTGATACTCTAGACTGCATTCAGAGAAAGAAGGAGGGTGCCTTATTCCATCTTAAAAAGCCTAATAGAAGGGTAGTGAAATGGCACAGTGGATAGAGAACTGGCTCTGGAGTAAGGAGGACCTGAGTTCAAATCCAGCCTCAGACACATAACACTCACTAGTTGTGTGACTCTGAGCAAGTCATTTAACTGCGGTTGCCTCAGCAAAAAAAAAAAAAAGGCTAATAGGCAATTAGTGGGACGTCAAAACAACTATGTGCTCATGATACATACAAAACAGATCTTACATTAATGTTCCATCAATGTACAAAATGACATTTGGAGAGTACTTAAAGTTTGCAAAGCACTTTACACACCGTATCTTCTATGAGCCTCAGAACAAACCAGCTGGATAATAATTACAGATATGATTATCCCTCTTTTACAGATGAGGAAACTGAGGCTCAGAGATGTTTAGCTGACATGCTCATGGTCACACAGCTAGTCTGGCTCAATGGCAGGATTCAAACCCAGGTCTCCTTGACTTAAGACCAGTGTTCTATCTACTATGCAATATTCCTTTAACCTACTGAAGAACATTTATAGAGAAACATGAATTATATATGTCCTCTAGAAATTTACAATCCATAGAAAGTGAAAACATTTGGTATACTTCCGTAAATTAATTTGCTCATGTGGCTTTCTCTGAAAAACACTTAGTCCCAGTGTTATTTTTAGGGCTCGGGTACCACCACACAGCTTTGTAGAAGATTGGGACATAGTTGGAGGATATGCATTCAGAAAGTTAAATAAGAGCTTTAAGCTACAATCTGAGCAGGAAAAAAACAACTTGCCTATCCCTAAGGAAATCAACATAAAGTCCAACTTTGTCACAACTGGTCATATCCGTGAGTATTAAACATATGTGCCCATCCTGAAACATTCAACATTTGAAATGCCTCACAAATAAAATATGAACCAAGAGCTGTGCTGCAAGACTCCATTTTCTTTTACCTTGTTGTAAGAGGGGTGTCCAACAGGCCTCAACCCAAGTAATGTATCTGAAAAGGTGCCCTGATAGCTTCAGCAGGGAAGAATGCCTACTTGATGGAGATACAGAAGCAAAGATGTAGAGTCAGTGAGAATAATGTCTAGACAAAGCTCTTGAAAAGGGGTAAAGTGGATACAAACTCATTGACATCAGTAGCAGACAGGAAATATCTCACAGTTGCTGAAGAGAACCAGTCACCTCTCTGGGGTTGGGATAACATAACCAGATAATGCAGATTCCAGTATCAGGCCAGCCTGGTGGTCAAAAGGATCCAGCTGAACCCTGGGAGGGAATCCCTTGGGGGCAGAGGGGAAGGTGAGATGGGGAAAAGAGGAGAGAGTCTATGTCTTCTCTCCCTCCCCTTGACCAGAGAATACCCTTGTGAGCTTCAAAAGTTTGCAGGAGTTGGCTTAACTTCTTACTGGCTGTATCCCCAGAGTAATAGAGGCTGATGGCTGCATC
>NW_027556202.1:0-57377 GCF_003287225.1 Phascolarctos cinereus | reverse complement strand
TCTAACTAGATAGAAGAATGAAAGAAGAGCTGAAATAAGACTGAATGAAATTAGAACACTTGGAAAGAGAATACACAACATAGAAAAGAAGGTAGAAAACTTTACCAAATAGTGAATTCTTGGAAAAATAGAATGGATCAAAGAATTAATATATTAAAAAAAATTTATTAAGTGCTTACTACATGCAAAGCATAAGGGGACACAAACAGAACAGTAAATCAGTCTCTGCTCTCAAGGAGCTTACATTCTAGTCTGAGAGACAATACATATGGAAGCATTCAGCTATAAGTCAGATGGTTCCATAGTCCTTAGGGTTCAGAAGCCTTTAGAATGGATATTTGAATGGTCCTTAGGGTCCAAAATCCTTTAGAATCCACTTAGAATGGATCTTTGAATTATTTGCTATTAAGCATAATATGTGGTTTTAGTCCTGGTGTGGCCATGATAGGACTGAGACCAAGGGTGGAATGTTGTAAGCTTTATTACCTGCAGCAAAGCAGGTAATGCCTCTTCTTTAATGCCATTCCACTTGATAAATTCATATCAGCTTCTGATGCTGAACCTTTGAACAGCATCGAGGACTTTGGTGACAAGAATTTCTTTTTTAGGTCTCCAGTAGCTGTGGCTGTAGTTCCTAGATGAGCAGGTTGAATCTCTGTGATGGTTGCTTCTATGGATGATGGCTGTAGGCATTGAGCTAGAAGCATTGTTATTTCTCTAGGCTCTCGGATTCAGGTTTCTGGTCTGTCTCTAGTAGAGTACAAAGAGAGCCAGTGGTCAAGCAGGTAGGGGTGTTTTGGCTTCTCTGGAACACATTGCCTCCTGTGTCCCCTTCAGGGTGCCTTGTTGCTTCAGCTAAGCTGACTTGACTGCTCTGTATGTGGAAGTTGGTTGGAAGTTGGGAGAGATGGCTGACTCCTCCACAAGAATTGCTTTTTAGGATGATGGCTGTGAGGGTTCATGTGGAAGCAGGACCAGTGGTCTGAGGGTTATTGCCACTCCCAAGGATCAATAATTCAATGAGACAATAAGAAATACCAGAGCAAAGCAAAAGACCAGAACAGAAGAAAATGTTAAGATATCTACTACTAAAAACAATTGATATAGAAAATAGGGTATGTAGAGATAGTTGCTTTAATTTATTTCTGCACCAAATTCTTTGAGTATGTGTTGGGAGGGGTGTATATACAACACTTTTTTTCTAGTTCAAATAAGAGTGAGATTTGTAGGATTCCTGCTTCTACTACCCACATTTTTATGTTTGTATAGTTCTTTTCAGAAATACATCAATTTGAGAGATAATAAGATCCATTCAATTTTGAGTCATTCTTTCTCTACTATATTCTTCTGAGAGAGGTAGGGAGAGGGATACATGAGATACTAAGATCATGTAAGAAACAGAATGTCAATAAAGACATAAAAAATTTAAAAAAAAAGAAAGTGGACTTGTGATCTCATTGATAATGATGACTCCTTGAAAGGATACAGATTATTTTATTTTATTCTTTTTAAAGGCAATTGGGGTTAAGTGACTTGCCCAGGGTCACACAGTTAGTAAGTGTCAAGTGTTTGGTCTGAGGCTGTATTTGAACTCAGGTTCTCCTGACTTCAGGGCCGGTGCTCTATCCACTGTGCCACCTAGCTGCCCAAGGATACAGATTATAACTGATTCATATTTGCTCCCCTAAACCCTTAGTCAGAAAATTTAGATTTTAATATTTTAAATATTTAATCCAATCATAGCAATGCCAATGTTAGAGAGTTTCCACATGGTAAGTCTCTATAAAAATAAAATCACAAATCTAATCCTTTCTCTCCTTCTTCCCTGACATCTAGTTAAACAAAGTAGTTTTGAATAAAAGTACTCTGTTACTGGTAAACTTAAAAAAAAAAGTGACATTAAGTTTCCCTTAAGTACAAATGTTTGTGAAGGATTAGACTAATAATAGTCCATAGGCTTAGGATCTCCACAGTTAATTCCAGGGATTCTTTACTCAATATAATCTAGTGTTTCAACTAATCCTTAAGCACAGCACAAGGGTTTTATTTATCATCTTTGCACATTGCTTTTCCTATAGGAAACACACACCCCATTTTTAACCCCTTTGCTTGCTTTGATCTCTCTGGCCATCCTTGGACCCAGTCTGATCATCACCTTGTTTGGAAGCTGTGATGAATGTATTACACTGGGAATATTCATTAGGTACGTTAGGCTCTAAGCCTGACTTTCAATCTGTTCCCCCAGGTGTGTTGTTTGGAGCTCTGTGCATGGGAATGGCGCCCTGGCATCGCTTATTGGGTTTTTGTTACAGGTAAGAATAGACCTGCAGTTCTGTAGTAGGCTCAGTGGTGAGCAGTCACCCTTGCGTTCCTTTTTTTTTTAACCTTAATTATCGATTAACAAGCATTTATTAAGGGTCCTGTATGTGTGAGGCACTGTGCCAGGTGCTGAGAATACTAATACAATATATATAATAGCATAATAAA
The DNA here is from genome assembly GCF_003287225.1 of Phascolarctos cinereus. Taxonomy (NCBI): domain Eukaryota; kingdom Metazoa; phylum Chordata; class Mammalia; order Diprotodontia; family Phascolarctidae; genus Phascolarctos; species Phascolarctos cinereus. Next base: position 54,890 of record NW_027556202.1, on the reverse strand, counting down.
ATTATGCATACAAACAAATTAATATACAATATAAATATATACTGTGGCTATTAAAATGTTCGATATAGTTTCTGGGTAATTTAATCATTTTATTAATAAGGCCACCATGTTTATTAATAAAAAGATGGTTATATGACCATCTGTCTTAGACCAAAGACATCTCATTGTTGTGGGCTCACAGTTCATATGCCTTTCAAAAAGTAGTTGTTCCTGAAGGGTACCACTCAACTCTGATTGGTTAACACAATGTGGGGGGTGGGCTATATTAAAATGAGAGTCTTGGGATACCCGAATTTTGGTCAAAGAGACATCAATTTCCATATTACCTGTCTCGACAAAAGGTAGAATCAGCACTTCCCCAGACCTGTCTGAGCAAACACAGTGAGCAGGAATACACACATTAACTCAAACTGAGAATTTCTTTTATTGTCTGATTAGATCTTGGCCTGAGTAAATCTTTAAGAGAGATTTCTCACACTGGTTGCTTTCTGGATGGGGAAGTAGAAAAGGGGGAAAACCCTGGTTCTGATTCACTAATTAGTTATTAAATACAATAGAGAAACATTCGTTTCTCACAATACATTATATTTATGTGTGTGTATATATAAATGTATGTATGTATGTGTGTCAGTTGTTTAGAAACATTTACCAACACACCTGTATTCACTGACCTCCATAAAATCCTTTGTTTCCATTTTAAGAAAGCCAGACTATTAGTATATCTCTACCCTTGTTTCCTCTCCATATTGGAGACGTAACTAATTGTTTTGAAAGTGGGGATCTTACAACTAATTTGTGACTTTTTTATTCTGTCCTTAGGCAGCTATCAGTATCTTTGGTATCATTGGTGGGCCCCTTTTGGGTTTGTTTTCTCTGGGCATATTGACTCCCTTTGTCAACTCAATGGTAAGTATAAAGGATAAAAGTGAACATAAGATCTTTCCCTAAAGTACAGTGTTAATTAGCAATTTTTCTCACTGGTAAAAATGTAACCCATGATAGTTCATGTTGGTGGCTTTTCTTGGAGTTTAGAAATTCTTTTGTTGACCCAACTGGGATCATAGAATAACAAAAAAGTCCTTTAACCTCACATCTGTAAAATGGAGCTAATCCATCATTTACTTGTGCTGCAATTCCCTTGTCTGTAAAATGGGGATAATAATAGTACCTATATCCAGAGTTGTTGTGAGGCTAAAATGAGGTAACATTTATAAGGCACTTTGCAAACTTTAAAGCATTATATAAATGCTCAGTTATTATTATTATTATTAACATTAATACTACTGTTTTTTTCTTAACTATTCTATAGGTTAGTTGTGAGAAACAAATGAGATAATATATAACAAAATTTCCTATCCAAACTTACCAAGGAATGGTGATCAAGTCTTTATTTGCAGACCTCTAGCATGGGGGAACCCACTATTCCCCAAGGCAGACCATTCCATTTCGGAATAGCTATTTTGTGAGAAAGGTTCTTTTTTTTGTGATCAATATCCTACCCATTTCTTTTCCTTTCCAAAAAGAACTATTTCTGATGTGAGACATACAAATTTAGAGACATCTCCACTCCAAATATCATTATGGACAGTTAGTGTCTGATTCGTGGTAGAACCTTGCAAGATCACACAGTCGGACACATTGTACCTTGACCCCAACGTAGTGATATCATTTTGGTCCTTTTTGAGAATGAAGGACAACAGCCAACTAATTTCCTGACTCTCAAAAGCACTTCTGTTTTGCAGGGAGCATTCGTAGGTGTCACTGCTGGATTTGTCATTTCCCTTTGGATTGGAATTGGAGCTCAGCTCTATCCCCCCCTTCCGGAGAGGACTTTACCCTTGAGACTCATTACCGATGGCTGTAACATGACTGACTTCCACCACCAGGGGAACTGGACCACAACCACAGAAATGCCATTTTCTACAAGTACTTTGCAGGTTCATAGTGCCGAAAGGTATTGAAATAGGTTTTAAAATGTTGTTTAAAAAAAAACCCAACAACTACACAAGGTACAGGAAGAAGAGAGAAGACTTCTGGGAAGCTCACAGGATTTTGAATTAGAGTCTTAGGTTTAAATCTCTGCTCTGCCATTCACTAGCTGTGTGATGTTGGATAAATCACTTAAGGTCTCTAGGTTTCACCCGTAAAATGAGAGGATCAGACTCAGTAATGTCTAAGGGCACCATCTACATTTAAATCTACAGTCTTGTAACATATGCTTTAGACTGATGATGCTTAAATACCTTAATGGATTTGGCATACTATCTATGTTGGAATGTTCTAGAACAATGCAGATCCCTGCCTTCTTGTCCTGCTAACTTTTGTCTCTGTTGACCAATCAGTTTCACACTGGGGCATGCACCTAAAAGGGCAGATAGAGTTCTTCCTCTCAGTCTCTTAAGATTTCATGGATTCCATGGGAGTACTTGGACTGTCCATTGCTTGTACCTCACTCTTGCCATGAGAGTCACAAACAAATAACAAAGCTCCTTTTTTCCCTTCTAGAACTCCCCTAATGGATAATTGGTATTCCTTATCATATATGCACTTCAGTACCATTGGGACTTTGGTCACTCTATTTGTGGGAATCATCATTAGTCTCCTAACAGGTACCTGTGTCTAATTACTGTTCATTTGAGGTAACATTTACGCAGCAATTTATAGTCATTTGTTTTAATTATTTTTACTACAGTTTTGTTGGTAGAACATATGAATTATTCCCTCCAATGAGATAAATATTTATTTAGTGCTTACTATGTGCCAGATACTATGCCGAGCAACAGGTGTACAAATACAAGCAAGCATGACAGTCCCTGCCCTAAAATATAAGAAGCTGACATTTCAGTGGCATGAATTGAATAAAACATTAATAAAACTAGGAGCTATTTAAAAAGGAAAACAAAATATATAAAGCCCTAGGTAATTTGATTTTTTTAAAAAACAGGAAAACCAAATTATCAGTATCAAAAATAAAAAAAAAGAAATGAAGGTTATTCTGAGAAACTTTTGACAACTATATACCAAAAAAAAAACCAACCCCAAAACTCTGAGACAAGTTAAGTGAAATGAATGTGTACTTAAAAAATGAAAAAGTACTCAGATTAATAGAATAAGAAATAGAGAATGTGAGCAATCCACTATAAGAAAAACAAATTGAATAAGCCATAAATGAATTCCCAAAGGGGGGAAAACCATGGGACCAGATGGATTTACAAGTAAATGCTAACCAACATTAAAAGAACAATTAATTTCAATATTGAACCGTTTGTAAGGAAAAGAGATCTATTAAATTCCTTCTATAATGCAACTATAGTCTTGATATCTAAACCAGGGAGAGTCAAAACAGAGAAAGACAACAAAAGACCAATCCCTAATGATACTGATGCAAAATTTTCAAATAAAATATTAATAAAATATTAGCAAAGGAGCTACACTGACATATCACAGAAATCACACATCATGACTAGGTTGGGTTTATACCCAGAATGCTGGGCTGGTTCAATATGAGGAAAACTATTAATATAATTGGCAACATTTTAATGGGATGAGACAACACAGAAAAAGGAAGTAGAAAGGTGGGGTAGGGAAGAGTGGGGTACCTAAGAAGGGGCAAGACTGCTGTGGAGGAGTAGGAAAACAAATGTCAGGGACAGGATTTGAACTCAGGTCCTCCTGATTCCAGGGCTGGTGCTCCATCTACTGGGCCACCTACCTGTCCCATAAATGCTTTTTCATTCAAGTCATTTCTTACTCTATTCACTCCTCTATATTGTCAATCAGACAAGCACGCTACTAATGTTTCCTGCTAGACTACATATTTACAGGATGAAAACAGGGCATTCCAATGAGAGCTGATGTTTGCTACTAGCTGTGGCAGAGTAGAATACTCTTTTTGATTCATTTGCAGAATGTCACCAAATATAAGGATACAAATTAGCTTTCATAGTACTTGAATTTGGGTTTCTGTTGGCTGGTTGCCTGTAATGCCTTTTTTGTAACAGTCTAAGTAATATTCTTTCTTTTCCCATTTTCGCAACAGTAAAAAGAACCATGCTATAACATTTGATCTAAATATAGTCTCCATAGCAATGTCTATGGAGTCTCCTTTTCATACCCCAATATAGGAAACAGATCTTAAAGGAGTAGCCTTCAGATTTATGGAGGTGAGAACTTTCTTCTTCCTGGCTTTAAAAATTCCAGTTGAGGAGTGGAATCCTGAAGCATTGCTTCTCTGTAATGCCAGTAGAATTAATCAGAATATAAACAAACCACCAGAACCTAAGGTTTCACCTTTAAGTTTTGGGGCTTCCAGATTATCAATGTGTAATTTTAGAATGAATAGAGAAAATTTAGCTTGTGTTTTCATTGACTAGGTAACTCCAGAGAAGGTAGTTGGGGCTATTTTGGGTTGTCCAATGGAAAACAGATCAGCTTTATCTGCTTGGTCTCAGAGGGAAGAAAATGGGGAAGGAGACCTTGGGCTTCATATAAGTAAGAACTTTCTGAAAAGTAAAATCACTCAAACATGGGTTGCTTTATGAGGTTCCCTGAAATGGAAGGTGTTCAACTTCCAGCTTTGATGAACATTTCAGTGCAATTTAAGGAATACTAGAACATGAGGATGTACAGAAAGATGGACACAGAAGGTAAATATGACAGCCCAAACTTCGAGAAACTGATGACCTATAGTAATAGGCAAAATAAGACATGTACACAAATAAATGGAATACAATTTAGAAGATGGTAACTATAAATAAGGGAGAGGTCCAAAGCGTCAGAAGAAATCTGAGGAGGGAGAAATGATTTGCTGGGAATATCATAGAGAGGAGTCATACTTCATGTAAAGGTTGGATTAGGTGACTTCCGAGGTCTTTTCCAACTCTGTGGTTCTGTGATGCCAGCTGGTCTTGTCTGTTTTACCAACTTAAGTTTTTTCTTATTCTGTCCTAAATCTTTTTGAGCCTTGGTGTCTCTGAGACCCTTGTAAAAAACCTGAAGTAAAACATCATGTCGAATTTTGTTGATCTCTTAAAAGGACTTTAACACAGTTTAAAGTAACCAGTAAAAAAAAGAGTTTAAAAAGTTAAAAAAAAAAAAGAGGGACCAGTTACAAAGTATTCCTGCTGGGCAAATTATGCTGAGAGACGTGGTATTTCTAACTTTTGCAAGGGAAAATAATCTGGAAGCATGCACCTCAAAACAAAATATTCACAAGGACTTCAGACAGTTCCAACTATCTCATGAGCTTAGGGAAATAAAGTCATTAAGTTACCCTAGATCTTTAGACAACACCCGCTGTTGTGAAGTGCCTATGCTCTCTCTAGTATTTAGAAAGGCATGCTGTGTGTCCTTTAAAACCTACAAAACCACTGGACTTCATTAAGAGTTACAGATTTCCTTTCGGATTAGAAATTCAAAATTGACTTTGTTTCACAGACTAACTGCAATTATGTTTTCTAAAATGCAATGTCTATGTTTTTTTCAGGAGGAAGAAAACAGAGTTTGGATGACAGATTCCTACTGACCAAAGAAGATTTTTTATCCAACTTTGACTTTTTCAGGAGGGTATGTTGCCTTTAATTTTTGTTACATAGATACCTGTGTTTGGTAATCATGTCCTAGCTTTTTTTCCCCCCTTGGAAATATGAGGAAAAGAAACAATTAATGATTTTCTGATATCTCCACCAAAGTTTCATTCCAATGAAGTGAAGGTGACTCTCAGAGGTTAAAGACAATGCCAACGGAATGGGAGCTCAGGCAGATTCTATTAATAATGGAAGACTTGGTGCCTAGAGTCCAAGGACCAGTTTAGCCAAGTTTATTTCATCATTAGAAAGCTGGCTATCAGATGATGATTTTTTCAATTATATCAACTTATGAAATCATATATTAAGGGTATGGAAACACATGGCATATCATAGTGAAGAGAACCACCTTTGGAGACAGGAACACATGGGCTTATGATGTACGCTGGGAGCGTGAGCCTAGGGAAGTCTTTTACCCTCTCAGTGGCCCAGGCAGGTCTCTAAAACTACTGTTGCAGAGCGGCTGAAGATCTGAGTTAGTAGAGGGAGTTTCTTCAATAAGAATTCCCTACACCAATAAAATCACAAGTGTGGACCTCCCTCCCCAATAAATTAAGGGGTGGCCAAATTATACCTAGAGGGAATATCTCTTCATGAAATAACTTGTGACATTTAATGATTCATGTCTGTTCTGCAGTATTCCCTTGTTAGAATAGGAAATTCATTTAAGGAACTTTTCAAAGAAGTAGAGCATCTAATGTGGAAATAGTATGATTGTATGTGTATAACCTATATCAGATTGCCTGCCATCTTGGGGAGGGGCGAGGGGAGGAAGGGAGAAAAAAGTTTGGAACTCAAAATCTTACAAAAGTGAAGGTTTGGGACAGCTAGGTGGCGCAGTGGAGAGAGCACCAGCCCTGGAGTCAGGAAGACCTGAGTTCAAATCTAGCCTCAGACACTTGACACTAGTTGTGTGACTCTAGGCAAGTCACTTAACCCCAATCGCCTCATCAAAAAAAAAGTGAATGTTGACAACTTTCTTTACATGTAATTGGAAAAAAATTAAAAATATTATAAAAAAGGAAGTAGAACATCATAATTTTAAATTGTGTATATACACAGCTTCCCTTCCTCTTCCTCCTGCCATTCATCCCTTAGTACCTTATCATGCTAGGGAGGGAATCCAGAATTCTCAGACCATAACAATGGTGTACAAACTCTGTCCCTTTAAGACTTTGAATTAATTAACTAATTAAAATGAGTGAATTTAAATTCTTAGTTTGAGAATTTAATTACTTTGCAAAAAAGCAACTTTTTTCCCCAAATTGTGTCAAAATTGAATAGTTGCTTAGTTAGTTCCCTTCCCTGCAAATAACTATCTGATTTCACAGTTTAAATTGTCCTTCTGGAGTGGCTTTGAGTATGGTTTGCTGTCAGGTGTTTGTTTCTGTCATCCAAGGCCAGCCTTGCTAAATTCAAAGACATGCTTCACCAGAAGGGTGGAGGTGATTTTTTGTGGTCACAGCCGTTCACAAAGACCACATATTAAAGTGCATAAAGGCGGAGATGTGCCAGAGACAGTTCTTTCTGGTTTAAATTTTCAATGTTAAGAATTGGCACCTGGGAAATTCACAGGCACTGTAAATTGGGGCTTTATTTATTGTTGATTGTCCTAAGAAAGTGTTGCAGAAATCGAAACAATTCTGAGGCACCACATCACACCTATCAGATTGGCCAACATGACAAAACAGGAGAATGGTGAATGTTGGAGAAGATGTGGGAAAATTAGAACATTAATGCATTATTGGTGGAGTGGCGAACTGATCCAACCATTCCGGAGAACAATCTGGAACTATGCTCAAAGGGCTATAAAAATGTGCATACCCTTTGTCCCAGCAATAGCACTTCAAGGGCTGTATCCCAAAGAGAACATAAAAATGGGAGAAGGACCCACATGTACACAAATATTTATAGCATCCCTCTTTGTGGTGTCAAAGAATTGGAAATTGAGGGGATGCCCGTCAATTGGGGAATGGCTGAACAAGTTGTGGTATATGAATATAATGGTTCTAATTCTTCTTTATAACACGACTAATGTGAAAATATGTTTAATAGGAATGTTATATGTAGAGCCTATATCAGATTGCACACCATCTTGGGAAGGGAGGAGGTGATGGAAGGGGAGAAAATTTGGAACTCAAAAGCTTATGGAAGTGAATGTTGAAAACTAAAAATAAATTAATTTGTAAAAAGTGTTGCAGAAAGTGTTAATAATACAGATTAAACTTAAAAGCTTGCATTAAAAATTTTTTTTTTGGACAGCAGGTTGTTAAACATTTACTAGCACACCACTCCATAGGGAAGTTGCAATCTGCACTAGAGGAGGGAATACCTACACAGATGAAAACCAATAATCCTTGCAATTTTGATGTAATCATTTAACTTTTCTTTTAGGAGAAACTAATCTTAAACCCTCAGCCTCACACAAAGGAAGATGGTGGAATTGATAACCCTACCTTCAGCTACACTGAAATGTACTCCACTGCTGAGAGCAGAAAAATCAGTGGGCCTTGTTGATGTAGGATGAACTGGAGTGGTTTTGTTTTTAAAAAATACTTTCCAAAATTATTGAATTGAATTTAGATTTTGCTTTAAAATACATCTGGTTTGTCTGCCTGTTTTTGTTTTTGTTTTTCCTTTGGCTTGCTTTGACTTTTAATTGAGCTGTGTTTTTGAGATTTTGATAAAGCCTTGCCTTATAACTGCCTCTGTTGTATTATTGATCTTTCCAGAACAACCTCCTTTGGTCCTAATGCCGACCTCCCCCCACCCAGTTCTCCCATGATAACAAAAGGGCCATGTCACCAATAGTTTGGGATTTGCTAAATCAGAGCATACTTATCATCCAAAGTGTATCGCCTTCCAGAGGTCAGATCATTCCACTACATCTAACCAGACTGAAGCCCTTGAAAGTCTAATTTACAGTTATTTAAATCTGGAAAGTTTTCTAATGCTCTAAACCAGTGGCCTCAAATTCAAATCTAAATTCAAATAGAAAAAGGGGCAACAACTAATCCATACATAAGGATCCCTGCTGGCCACATACTAACTTAGTTTTAAAATGTAACATTATCCATATTTTATTGTATTTTTTTTATTTTGTAAAACATTTTAATCTGGTTCCCTGAGAGTGTTGTGTGGTCCATGTAGCCAATTGGCTGAGTGTTTGTCACCTCTGCTCTAAACAATTAGGATTTTTTTCTCTTCAATTTTTTCTTACTGAAAAATTACTCATTTAGTTTAAGAATTTAGTTACTTCGTAAGAACATCAACATTTCTCTGAATAGTGTCAGAGCTGAGTAGTTGTACATTTAGCCTTCCTCCCTTTCCTCTCCTCTTCTCCCCCCCCCATCCAAGTAAGGATCTCATTGCAAGATTTTATTGCAAAATATCTTTTTCTATAAGAGCTGCAAAAGGTATAACTTGAGAAGGGAGTAGAGTTATCAAATTATTTAAAATTAGATAACTACATATTTGAGAGCCCATGTGGTTTAGTGGAGAGAGAGAGAGCTGGCCTCAGACTCAGAGAGAGAGGTGTTCTTGTCCAGCTTCCGTCACAAACTGACAGGGTTCAATTTCCTGATCTGTCTGTCCAATAAGGGAGTGGGACAACATTGCCTCTGAGGTCTCTTCCAGTTCTAGAACCATGATCCTGTCAATGTGTTGTCTGTGTGACCATCATTTCATCTCTCAATGCCCACTCAGTGCTAAGACCGTTTATTGCAGAGTGATGTTGATCTGCATCAATTAAGAGGGTTTCTTTCACTAGGAATTCTCTGTATCAATGAAATCCCAAGTCTGTTTCCATATGAGGCACCGTACTAGCAATACAAAGAAAAAAAACAAAATAATCCAAAGAGGACTTCATGTTCTTTTGGCATATGCAACATATGCCTATATGCATATGCAGGATGTAACAATTTAGTAACAGGCACGTGCATCCAGTAACTCAGTAATTCTTTTTTTTGTGTGTTGGGTTTTTTTTTTTTGAGGTAATGAAGGTTAAGTGACTTGCTCATCGTCACCCAGCTAGCATGTAGCTGAAGCCAGAGTTAAACACAGGTCCTCTTGACTACAGGGCTAGTGATCTATCCACTGCACTGCTTAGCTGTCCCTAATTTGGTAATTCTTAAAACCTGTCATAATGTGGTATGATTTGAGAATTAGAAGGCCTTCCTTAGTTCTAATTATGGCTCTGTCAGTTAATGTTGGTGTGATCCTTGAAAATTCACTGAATTATATAATCTTAGCTCCAAGTTTCCTCATTTGTAAAATGGAGATAATAGCATTATACTAGTTATTTTACAAGGCTATTTTCAGGAGTGTATTTTCTTTGAAATCCACAAAGCACTATAGAAATGTAAGCCATTATTATTATTATTATTATTATTAGTGAATAAAATTCCAGTGTCAATCTCTTAACAATTTTTGAAATATGAAATTTTACATTTTTTTGACAAATCATTCAATTGAAATCATCCCAAGCTATTTATCTGGCCAATAAATATGGCCACAGTGCCATTATTTCACAACTTTTCATATTCAATGCATACTTGTACCATATATCTAAGTATGATCCAGTTTTGACAAAGAAATTAAACATATTTATCATCCCCCTATTTTGTGTGTGTGTGTGTGTGTGTTCTTTGCTAGGCAGTGGGGTTTTGTGACTTGCCCAGGGTCACACAGCTAGTAAATGTCAAGTGTCTGAGGCCAGATTTGAACTCAGGTCCTCCTGAATCCAAGTCTAGAGCTCTATCCACTGCACCACCAAGCTGCCCTCCAGCATCCCTTTGTTATTTGAACTGAGTATAAAGTAATTATGAAATACACATGTCATAGGAGTGTTAAAGCTATAATTCTCGTCTACACAATTCTAACCAAGGAAAAGAAGATTCCATGATGATGATGATAAATAACCATGTAGTTCTTAATGGCTTGCGAAGCATTTCATATATATGTATATTACGCCATTCAATCTTCTGAGGCAGGTATTGATACCCTTCTTTTACAGATGGTAAAATTGGGGTTGAGAGGTTAAGTAAGTTGTCCAGGGTCACATAGCTCACTCTGTCCACTAGCTCAGAGAAGAGTCTACTTCTGGAAATGGAAGTGAGTTAAACATAAACCCTAACAAAAGTAGAACTTGTGAATGCAACACCTTTCTTTTTTAATTTTGGTGTCTGGTGGACAAAGCCAAATTGTATCTGTATTAGCTACATAATCACTACGTTAGGGACATCTAAATGCCATAGAGCTTTTAGGTGATGTTAAAAGCATTGAAGATTTTCTGTAACTGAGTGTGATCTAAACATGGTTTCAAGTATTTAAATACCTGATCTGCTGTTTAAGGCAGAGAAACCATCTAGAAGAAGAATGAATTGAGCTATCAGAAAACCAGAGTGAAATTCTAGGTTCTTCCGCTAATAAGCTGTACACAAATGCATTATAGCATAATGGATAGACTTCTGGACCTGGGGCCTGCTAGACATGGGTTAGGATCTCACCTTCCAAACTTACTAGCTGTGTAGGCATGACCAAGTCTCTGAGCTTTAATTTCCTTATATGAAAAATGGGAGGAATAATGGTAGCATCTTCCTTGCATTCATATAATAAGAAATAAAGCGCTATAAAGGTTTGCTGTTCCTATAATGTCTGATTTTGCTGTAGTTATTTAACTACTAAATTTGCACATCTAACGTTTCTTTTGAGCTACTTGAATTCTGCTTCACTCATAGAGCACAGCATCTTCTTTGATGAGGGCACGCCATGCTAGTGGTTCTGTGCCAGTCTCTCCCATGTCATGCAATCAATTCCAAAGTTTTTCAGAGAGACCTTGAGAGTGTTCTTGTATCACATGTTCTGACTACCATGTGAGTGCTTGCCTTGTGTGAGCTCTCTGTAAAATAGTCTTTTAGGCAAGTGTACCTGTGGCATTCCAACAACATGGCCAGTCCACGAGAGTTGTACTCTCTGCAGTAGAGTTTGAATGCTTGAAAGTTTAGTTCAAGAAAGATCAGTACCTTATCCTGCTGGCATACGTCTATTCTCTACTAAGCTGCCAAAGTGATCTTCCTAAAATGGTCTGACCATGTCACCCCCTTATTCAATAAATTCCAGGGCTCCCTATCACCTTCAGGATCAAATATAAAATCTTCTGTTTGGCATTTGAAGCCCTTCATAACTCTGCTCCTTTCTACCTTTCCAGTCTTCTTCTATCTTACATACTCTGCACATACCCTACAATCCAGTGACATTAATGGGAATGGGAAATGCATTCTTGCTATTCCTTGAACAAGATAACTCGACTCCTGACTGAGCATTTACATTGACTTTTCCCTATACCTACCTATCTTCCTCTTCATTGCCCCTTCCTGGCTTCCTTGACTTCCTTCAAGTCCACCTAAATTCCATCCTCTGCAAAAAAGCATTGCTCAGTTCTCCTCAATGCCAGTGCCTTCTCTCTATTGATTATCTCCAATTTATCCCGTATATAACTTGATCGTACATTGTTGTCTGTGCATCAGTCTCCTCCATTAGACTGTGAGTGCCCTGAGAGCATCAATGGTCTCTGCCTTTCTTTGTATCTTAACTGCTGTGTACAGCGTCTGGCACAGTCTGCATACAGTGCCTGCTTAATAAATGCTTGTTGACTGACTGATTTGTACCAAAGAAAAGACTGGAATATTATACCCAGTTAATTCCCAGATGGGGTCAAGCATTGGACATGACTGAAATGACTCAACGACAAAAACTTTGTCACTAATCTAATATCTGATCATTTCTAGCTGACAGAGATATCCAAGTTGGTATAGTTCTTCCCCCTTATACTCCAATGTGTCTTTCTTCTCCAAGATGATTTGAGGTTACATTTATAAGAATCTTGAAGAAGAAAAATCACAATATGTCAAAAAATAGTTTTGAGTTAGTATTCAAAAATAGTCAATTTGGAGTTCCTTCCAAGACTTTGCTCCTCACTTCCTCAAGCATTGAAAAGCCTCCCACCCCCCCCCATATCAAGATCTTAACCTTGAATGCAAAAAAACCTTAGGTAAGTCCTGATGCCAATCATTTCAGGTGTGGGGAGGCTATGATTTTATCTGGACATAATCTGAGTTTGATTTGTGTTTGATTATGGGTGTTAATCCATTTCCTTAAGAAAGGCCTTCTGTTCCTGTCCTTCTATACACTTTCAGTCAGGGAAAAGACTGGAAAGGGTTTTTAGACTGGGGAAATAGTAATTTCTTAACTTTTTCACGGAAGGAGATTATGAATATCTTTCTAAACACATATTACGCCTGTAAACTTGTTGGTATTAATGTTAACTTGAGAAGTAACCGCAACCTGCTTTATTTTTTATTTTTTGGAGAGGCAATGGTGCGAAGCGACTTGCCCAGAGTCACACAACTAATAATTGTCAAGTGTCTAAGGCCAGATTTGAACTCCAGTCTTCCTGAATCCAGGGCTGCTACTCTATACACTGTACCATCTAGCTGCCCCTGCAACCTGCTTTAAGTCCTATGAAGTGAAACTTGATGTGGGAGGTGAAACCACTTGGGACTGTAAATTTTGATTTGATCTCAGGTTTTATCCAGCTAGGAGAGTTTATGCTGCTGAGTCAAGAAACTACTGTCACGTCAATACCTGCCCACTAGGAACCACAAATCCATTGGAGTACTTCATTCCCATTTGCAGATGGGGACGCTGAAACTAGTAGATGTAAAAGGCCCTATTCCAAAGTCAGCACCAAGGGGAAACCTTTTACATCACCATGCCTCATCATCTTCATCTGCAAGTGGGAATGAAGTACTCCCATGGTGGTTCCATTAATGTGGTTAATTCCTCCACTGTTTCAGATCACAACCCACCCATGTGTCTTGTTCAAGTCCATAGTCCACCCAACGTGTGTATATGTGACGGAAGGGAGCACTTTTTTTTTTTCCTTTTCTTGACATGGTGAAGACACTAAGGAAGACTCAAAGTCCATTTAGAGGAGTAACTTTTTTTTAGGCAATTGGGGTTAAATGACTGGCCCACGGTCACACAGCTAATAGGTGTCATGTTTGGTCTGACGCTGGATTTGAACTCAGGTCCTCCTGACTTCAGGGCTGGTGCTCTATCCACTGCACCACCTAGCTGCCCCAATGTATGGTTTAATTTGATATTTGGTTTTAATGGCTGCCATAACTAAAAAGATACTTCACCAAGATACAATAATCCAAATGGGAAAAAGGGAAAAATGCATTGGTGGCTGTGCTTACTGAAGCACAGCAATAATTTTTCAGTTCATCCATCTATTATGCAAAGGTTTTCCTCGAAGTTCTGTCTTCCCTTATGACAGCTATTCTTGCAAACAATTGGAAGGTGTTGCATTTTTAACTGAAATTCTCCATTTGGGAGATTTTTAAACAGGTTGAAAAAATGTTTCTAAGTTTTAAAAGTGTGCCAAAAAAGAAGTTTTTTCAGGTGATATTCTTACATTTTTTTTTTCTGAGGGGGAAGGGGGACAGATGGAGAGAGAGATAGAGAGATAGAGACAGAGAGGAATGGTGAGAGGAGAGAGAGGTGAGGGGAGAGACGGAGAGGAAGAGGGAGGGACAGAGCAATAGAAGAGAGATATAAAGGGCAGAGAGAGAGAAAGAGAAGAGATGAGAGGGGAGATGGAGGACAGAGAGAGAGAGAGTTAGTTGTCTTATGTCTGTAACTGTATAAATCTGTCATTATATTAATGAACACTTTGGGATTCATTACTCTGAAAACAGAGTGAATCCCCCACCAGCTACACAGCTGTGAGAAATAAACTTTGAACTATCTGCCTGCTAATCAGAGTGTGGTCACTCAGCCTGGTGTCAGGAAGATCTGAGTTTAGATCTGTCTCAGATACTTACTAGCTGTGTGACCTTGAGCAAGAAACTTCACCTCTGTCTACTTCACTGTTCTCAACCAAAAAAAGGATGACTCACAGGGTTGTTGTGAGGATCAAATGAGAATTGTTAAGTGCTTAGCAGAGTGCCTAGCTCATAGTAGGTGGTTAATAAATGCTTATTTCCTCCCCTTCCCTTTTCTCTTCTGGTTTGTGCTGGGCAATATAAACCAAGTGTGAGCACCAGTATCAATTCACATATTAAAATTAATAAAGCTTACTTTCTTATAAAGAAGAAAAAAATGCAAGTTATAATGCTTTCTCTTCCACCTCACTTAATAAACCACTACATTAAAGTACTGATAAATATCTCACAGAGTTCTTTTACAGAATAGCTAACATATATAACTTGATAGCACTGGAAACATAAAGGACTAAAAATTTCTAGATGAAATGAAAAATGAAAGTCTTGGAACCATCACATCATGAGAATGTAAGCTGCTTCTTCTTCTTCTTCTTCTTCTTCTTCTTCTTCTTCTTCTTCTTCTTCTTCTTCTTCTTCTCTTTTAGAATGTAATGTTTTATTCTTGAAATTGTATCCTCAGTGCCATTTACTGTGCCTGGTAGAAAGTACAGGTAAATGCTTGTTGATTCGAACATTTGTCTTCTCAGAAGCTGCAACCTAGATGCAAATTTGGATGAAGGAAAGCATGAGATACTGCTAAGGAAACACTGACAGAATTTGCTTTTATGTCTGAAAAACAGCACATAGCTCCACAGGTAATGAATGAATTACCATTTTATGAAACAGATTACACAGTGGAGGAAATTCTTGGAGCTGTGTTATCATATGATGATCTGAGGCATTTCTGCTGCCACAGAACTACTAGCATCATGAAATACTATTAAAGGAATCTGCATTTGCCTATTAAGTAATTAACTGTGTCTTTAAACATGTTAAGATGTAGACAATCATCTAATATGAAGAAATATGTAGGTGTTTTGTGTTATACTGTATTCCTGCTTATTTGATTTTCCCTGTTTTCTTGAATCCTCTGCAGTTTTTTTTTTAGTTTATAAATATCAACTGAATGGCATTTATTTCACTACCTACTCTCTAGAGACGCCTATGTTGAACACCTCAGCTACAAATCAAATAGTATAAATAGATCACTTAGTTGTGTAAGGACACAGAGGCTCCTAGACTCAGAGGCCACAGGTTTAAGGACTTCTTCTTCCATCTACCCTTTGTGTGGGAGGGGAGTTCAAGACGCCTCCTCAAATGCCCCTACCGCTAGTGTGGGATACCATAGTTCAAGTATTTAGGTCACAGAGAGTCTGAGGGACTCCTCACTACCCATACAAAATCTATAGTACCCTGAAAGTTGAAGTGATGTGAAAGAAAGCAGAAAATGATGAATTTGGGGGAACCTCTCCCCTGAAAAGTGGAGTACTGTGAATTTAGGGGAAACATCTCCCCAGAAAAAGTAACAGAACCTGAGAATACTATAAATAGGGGAGGACAGAATGAGCTGATGCTACTGGTACTCCTTTGAAGGAGATCTCTACCAGCTTGGATGATTAAATTAACTACAGAGAGAAGTTTACCTTGTTAGAGTAGACTTGTTTGGGCAACTCCTAAGACTAAGGAGGAGTCCTGTCTCTATTTCTCAACTTCCCATCGAAAAACGGCAGAGCAGGCTTTCCTGATAGGCTGATTGAACTTTTAACTTTGCCTCCTAAAGTCTCCCTAAGATTGTGTAAAGCCCTAAATATGTATGCTTCTCCTTTCGTTCAGGGTTATTACTGTCTACCTATCGACTTCCCATCAGCTGATGCTAATTAAACTTTTTATCTTCTAGCCTGGCCCCTGATTTATTGACCTCCAGTCAAATGGACTACAAGGAGGGAGGAATTACTCTCTGAGAGGGTCTTAGTACCTTTGGGTTGAGGAATTCCTCAACAGTGACTTGCCTGGGGTAAAGCCTGTCCAAGTCCTCTTTAATCTTAGCTTCTTCCCTCTGAGATGATCCTCAGTTTACACCCTACAGATCTTGTTTGTACATGGTTGTTTGCATTAGACAGTGAGCCCCTTGAAAGCAGGGACTATTTGTTGCCTTTCTTTGTTTTCAGTGTTTAGCACTATGCCAGGCATATAGTAGGCAGCTAATATGCTTGTTGACTTGAAAATGGAATTCAGGTCTAATTTAATTTTATTTTTCAATTAACAAATATTTGTTTTTCTCTCCCTCTTACCTTCCCCAATTGGGAAAAAAAAACAAAAAGAAAAACAAAATCCTTGTAACGAATATGTGAATAAAATAAAGTCCCACCAAGTCTCATTGTCCTTCTGACTTCTGAGTCCATTACTTCTCATTCATATGGTTAATGTCACAGGGTCCTCTGGACTCTCAGAGAGTCATTGAACTGATGCAGAACTTAGGGTTTTCTGATTACTGTCTCCTCTGTACACCACCTAGCTGCCGTAAAAAGTGGTAGAGCTGGGTCTCCCTCCAGGCTCTACATCCCAAGACTTTTCCTCCAAACCAGTCAATAGTCAGTTAACAAACATTTATCAAGCGTCTACTATGTGCCACGTACTGTACTAAGCACTGGGAACACAAAGAGTCAAAAGACAGTCCCTGCCCTCAAGGAGCTCACATTCTAGTGGATGGATTCAAACCTAATGGATAAAGTAGGGATTCTTAATTTCTTTTTATTTTGGGTGTAGCATGGAGACCTCCTGCAGTCTGGTGAAGCCTCTGGATCCCTTCTGAATTATTTTAAATGGATAAAACAAAACGCATACGATGAAATTATAATAATAACAGCATTTATGTAGCATTTGGCTCTTTACTGTGTTAGCTCATGCAGATCTCACAACAACCATTCTTAGAAGTAAGTATCTCTAGGAAGGAGGGAGGGAAGGAAGGGAAGAAGAGAGGAAGGATGGAAGACATTATTAATGGTCTTCTTTGTGCCAGGCACTGGGTTCAGAGAAGGGAAGGTCATCTAGCATTCAAGCGCCTACTATGTGCTTTACAAATATGGCTTCATTCAATCCTCACAGTAACTGGGGGAGATGGGTGCTTTTATCATCCCCAGGTGAGGACACTGGCGCATACGGGATAAATTACATTGATTTGCTCAGGGGCGCATAGCTAACAAATGCCGGAGTTAGGACTTGAACTCTTGACTTTCCTGTCTCCAAGTGCTCCGCTTACCATCCCACCCTACCAAGTTTCCAGAATTGCCAAGGCAATTAGTTATGTTGAACTACAGTTAGCACAGCGCCTGGCCCCACTGTAAGTAAACGCTTAATAAACAAACGCCTGTGCACGACTAGACTTCTTTCTAAAAGGCAAATTCGCGTGCTCCCGCCTCCCCAGCCGCGTGGGCAGCTCAGACTCAGGTTCCCCCTTGGGGCAGAAGGGGCGGGGATGGGCGCTGAGTGCGCACGCGCTGTCCCACCGGCGCATGCGCGCCACCCGGCGTGCCGTCAGCCCAACGACTCCGGGTGTGCGCAGGCGCAGGCCGACATTCGCGAGGCGCCTCGTGAGGGCGTCGTCCTCGAGGCCGGGTGGCTGAGGAGCCTGGGCCGGCCCGCGAGCCCGCGAGCCGGGGCCATGTCGGACACCTTCTCGGCGTGGGACTACGCGGTGTTCCTGGGCCTGCTGCTCGTCTCGGCCGCCCTGGGCGTCTACTACGCGTTCGTGGACGGCGGCCAGAGCACGGAGGCCGACTTCCTCATGGCCCGGCGCGGGCTGACGGCGGCGCCCGTGTCCCTGTCGCTCGCGGCCAGCTTCATGTCGGCCGTCACCGTGCTGGGCACGCCGGCCGAGGTGTACCGCTTCGGGGCCGCCTTCCTGCTCTTGGGCGTCGCCTACGCCCTGGTGGTCATCGTCGCGTCCGAGATCTACATGCCGGTCTTCTACCGGCTCGGGGTCACCAGCACCCACGAGGTGGGCGGGGCAACGCGGCTGGTGGTGCGCCTGTTGTGTGCGGGCACGTGGCGGGGGGGGGGGGAAAGATATACAGAAAAGCTGAAAGAAAACCCAGCCTGCTCTCGGAGACCTTACCTTCTGGAGGCAGAGACAATTTAGGAAACTCACAGGAGCACAAGATAGAAGGGCATGTGGTGTGGAAGCACCTACTGTGTGCCATTAGACTAAGCAGGGGGGTGCAGGATATAAAGAAAGGCCAAAAACAAGTCATTTACCATTGAAGCACTTACTACACTCAGGCACTGAGGTAAGGGGGAGGGGAGGGTACAAGATACAAAGAAAGGCCCCTGGAAAAAAAGGCTTCTTTTAAGTCCCAGCTGAAAATTTCACCTACAAGAAGCCTTTCTTGATCTTTCTTAATGCTAAGCCCCCCCCCTTTTTTATTCCCTGAATTGAAAATAATTTTTTTAATTTAAAAGCCAGAATAACAAAACAAACCAATCAGCCAGTAGACTTTTAGCTCTTTGGCAAAGGCATTTTCAAATGGCATACCAAGAACCATAGTTAACAAAGAATTTTTCCCCAAACCAGTGGAATGGTCTAACACCACTACACACAGACGCGCTGGGAGGTTGGAGGGAAGAGTGGTCACAAACTTAAAGAACGACGGGAAAAGTATATGAAACACATGAGGTCGATACAAATCACTACTCCAGAATTGCAGGGCCTCAAAGCCCTTTCTCTAGAGGCTCCTCCAGAAGTTCGCTACGTGGTATCTGTGATGGACAAGTTACTCCACTGTTCATCAGGGCTGGTGTTTGTGATTAGTGGCAGCCATGATGGACTTGTTCCTCGTGTGGTGTGGTTTCTGAGCTGGGTGGGTCAGTCTACTGATGAGCTGGGTCGTGTAAGTCATTTGGCTGTTATACTGGCTCTTCACAAAGTTCATATGCTCTAAGGCTTTCCTAGACCAATTGTTCAGCCACTGAAATACAGTCAGACAGGCAGACAAGACACTTTGCTACTGGACTCTTCTCAGGGCACGATAGCTTGCTGGGTAAGTCAACCCTCTGGCCTTTGTGGGCTTGTTTTTTGATAGGCAGCTACAGTCACCATCAGCCAACATCTTGTCTGGGTCACACTGTGCTTTATCCAGCTTGGGTACTACAATAGTTTCAGCTAGGGCAACTATCATGGGCTGAGAATTAGTAGAAGCCTCTCCATTTTGACTCTAAGGTTCATCACCTCCGGTCGAAAGGTAGAAGTTTAGCTTTGTTTTGTTTTTGTTTCATAATCTTTCTTGATTCAAAGCCAGTTCCCTCACTAAGTTATTTTACCTTGTCTTTTGGTGTTCAGCACCATTTTGGTCAGTTAAATTTCTTAGACATTGTTTGTTTGTTTGTTTTGGTGGGAAGGGGAGGAAAGATGGAGCCTGGGCCCTAGAAGCAATTGAGTTATTCATACCTCAGATACTTCTTCAAGTATAGAATGTTTATCTTGCATCTGAATGTCTTTTCTTTTATGTTGGATGTCTCTATGATTTCACTTGTTGTTGTTGTCCAGTCATGTCCTACTCTTTATGATCCCATTTGGGGTTTTCTTGGCAAAGATACTAGAATGGTTTGCCATTTCCTTCTCCAGCTCATTTTCTAGATGAAGAACTTTTTATGTCTTTCTTGAATCTTGTACTTGAAGATCAAATTTTTTGTTGAGCTATGGCCTTTTTATCAGGAAGGTTTGGAAGTCTCCTATTTCATTGAATATCCATCTCCTCCCTTGGAAAAATCATGCTCATTTTTGCAGGGTAGTTGATCCTTGGCTGGAGTCCAAGCTCCTTTGCATGTTCCATGCCCTGCGGTCCTTTAATGTAGAAGCTGGCAAGGTCCTGTGTAATCCTTACTGTGGTTCCATGATATTTAAACTGTTTCTTTCTGGCTGCTTGCAGCACCTTCTCTTTCATCTGGTAATTTTGGAATTTTGCTATTAAATTTCTTGGCGTCTTCAATTTGGGATCTCTTTCAGGTGGTGAGCGGTGTATTCTTTCTATGGTTATTTTACCTTCTGGTTCTAGGACTTCAGGGCACTTTTCCTATATGATTTCCTCAAAGATACTGTCCAGGCTCTTCTTTTCATCATGATTTTCAGGTAGTCCAATAATTTTTAAATTGTCTCTCCTGAATCGATTTTCCAGGTGGGTTGTTTTACCAATGAGGTATTTTACATTTTCATCTGTTTTTTCATTTTTTTGTTTCTTTTTGACTGATTCTTGCTGTCTCATAGAGTCATTAATTTCCATTTTTCCAATTCTAGCTTTTAACAGATTGTTTTCTTCTGCTAGTTTTTGTACTTCCTTCTTCAGTTGGCCAATTGTGTTTTTTAGGGAATGCCGCAGGGTACTTACCCACCTGGGGCCCCTTGTAGGTCTGCCTCCCTTGGTTTTGCTGAGGCACTGGGAGACCGGTTTGCTGGGCTGCTGCACTGCTGCTCTCTGTCTTTCTTCTAGTTCAGCTGTTCCAGGGTTTTTTCCTGGGGTGATATTTTCTGGCTTTTCAGATTGGAGAGAGTGAGAGCGACTACGTTTTTACTCTGCCATCTTGGCTACTGGAAGCCAGGCCCCCTATTTTTTAAAGATAATTTTTATCCCCCCCCCCAATTACATGTAAAAGCAATTTTTTCATTATTTTTAAGTTTTGAGTTCCAAATTCTATTCCTCCCTCCACTCTCTCCTTCCTGAGATGGAAAGCAATCGGGCATAGGTTATACATGTGCAATCATGTAAAACATTTCCATATTAGTGATTTTGTGCAAGAAGTCTTGACAAAAAAAGTAAAAAATAGTGTGCTTCAGTCGGTAAAAACATCAGTTTTTTCTCTGGAGGTGGATAATGTTTTTCATCATAAGTCCTTTGGAATTGTCTTGGATCATTGCATTGCTGAGAGTAGCCAAGTGATTTACAATTCTTCATCAAACAACATTGCT
Source organism: Phascolarctos cinereus (assembly GCF_003287225.1). Lineage (NCBI taxonomy): Eukaryota > Metazoa > Chordata > Mammalia > Diprotodontia > Phascolarctidae > Phascolarctos > Phascolarctos cinereus. Next base: position 33,519 of record NW_027556202.1, on the reverse strand, counting down.
GTTATTGTGTTCTCCTGGTTTTGCTCACTTCCCTCTGTATCAGTTCATGGGTGTGTTTTTCCAGGTTTTTGTGAAACCATCGCCCCATATACTTTTTTACCACACAACAGTATTCTATTACATTCATATACCACAACTTGTTCAGCCATTCCCAGATTGATGGGCATTGCCTCAATTTCCAATTCTTAAGCTACCACACAAAGTGCTGCCATAAATATTTTTGTACGTGTGGGCCCTTTTCCCTGTTTTATAATACCTTTGGGATACAGACCTAGCAGTGGTATTGCTGGATCAAAATGTGTATTGATAGGGCCTTTTATCCTATGGCCTTATTTGTGGGTAGTTGTTTGTGTGTTGTCTCTTTTATCAGATTTTGAGAACCTTGAGGGCATGGACTGTCCTTTGCCTTTCTTTGTATACCCAGTGCTTAGCACTGTTTCCGGCATATACTAGGCACTTAATAAATGCTTATTTACTGACTATTTTTTGACCAATTTCCATTCCATTGCCCTTTGGGAGAGACACTGCAAAGTACCCCAGAGAGGTGTGGAAAACAAGAGGGGGAGACTGAAGGCAAGGAAAGTTAGTGCAGTGGCTTTTTCAGACCTCATACTGGCTATTCAAATGTGGAAAAAAAAGTTAAGTGTGTATACTATGTTCCAGGTTTGGGGATTCAAAGGCTGAAAGAAAAACCAGTCTGCTCTTGAGGACCTTCCCTTCTCTTGGGAGACCAAGAAACAAGTTAGGAAACTGCTCCAGGAGTACAAGAGAGATGGAGTGAGCAGAGAAGCAGTAGTGGGGTCCAGGCATGCACGTTTCAGGGATGTCTTTGGGATTTCTTCCCCAAACTGTGGAAGAGATAGCCCAATTTACACAGGGTTTTCCCCGAAGTCTTTTCAGGATATTAAAGCTTATTAAGTTTATTCTTGTGAACAAGTTTTCCCATGGTCACAGACTTGCTGGACTCTCCCTTGCTTGCAGGGTTAAAATATAAAGACCCTGAGGGGTTGCACTTACCAGCTTTACTTTATTCACATTGTTCTTTCACACAGACTTCACATTCTTGCTTGATCTGAACATTTACTGGATTTGATAAGCTGGCTTCTGCCAGGAACAATTCCTCCATGCACTCTTCTCCCTGTACTTAATAATCTCTAGTGGCTCTCTGTCATCTCCAGCACTCTGTCATTCAGAGAAGCACCCTCTCTCCAAGTTATTTCCTTTCACTGCGATCCAGTAAAATGTTCCTTGAACAAGATTCTTCATTTTCCTACTGCAGGCATTTTCATATTCTGTCTCCCAGACCTGAATGCTTCCTTCTCTAAGTATCAGCTAAAATCCCACCTTCTGTAGGAAGCCTTTTCCAATCTTGATTCTTGTGCCTTTCCCATGTTGGTTATCTCCAGGTTGTCTTTTTTCTTTTTTTTTGTTGGCTAGGTAGTGGATTTAAGTGACTTGCCCACAGTCACACAGCTAGTAAGTGTTTTGTGTCTGAGGCTGGATTTGAACTCGGGTCTCACTGAATCCAGGGCCGGAGCTTTATCTACACTGTGCCACCTAGCTGTCCCGTCTCCAGGTTGGCTTGTGTATATAGCTTGTTTGTGCATAGTGTTTTGTCTTCCCCATTAAATTGTGAGGTTCTTGAGAGGAGGGACTGGCTTTTACCTTTTTTTTTATTCCCAGTGCTTAGCACAGTTCCTGGCATGTAATAGGTGCTTAATAAGTGTTTATTGACTGTCGACTGACTATTACCTTCTTTTGGATATTCTGAAGTTTAGGAATGTCCTTAAACTGAGGTGTCTGGAACTGAACACAATACTCATTGATAAAAATGATAAGCTGTGCAGAGAAAAGCACAGGTCCTTGGGGGGTGCTCTGTCCAGTGATTCAATCACTTTTAAACCTGAGTCATTGTCTAATCTATATTGCTCCATATTTTTCCAGAGGAATAGTAGGAGATACTATTTCAAAAGTTTTGTTAAAATTTTGATAAACAATATCTATAACATTCTCCTAGTTCAGCAGTCTTGTAAAAACAAAAAAGGAAATGCTGTAGATTTAGTTTACCTGGATTTTGGCAAAGCATTTGATAAAGTATTTTATCTTACTATGTGAAAAGCTGGAGAGATGCAAATTAGATGGTGATACAGTTAATTATTTCAAGTAGTTTTTTAGTTGATTGTCTGGTTCTGTTAAATATATGATCATATCATCTGCAGAGAATGATAGTTTTGTTTCCTCATTGCCAATTCCTACAATTTCTTTTTCTTCTCTGATTGTTATAGCTAACATTTCTAGTACAATATTGAATAATAGTGGTGGTAATGGGCATCCTTGCTTCAAGAACACTGATCTTATTTGGGAAGGCTTCCAGAGGTCTGTCGTATCCAACTTATCTAAAATTATATTTACTTCTTTAACTTCTTTCTTGTTTATTTTATGGTTAGAGTTATCTTGTTCTGAGAGGGAAAAGTTGAGGTCTCCCACTACTATAGTTCTATTGTCTATTTCCTTCTGTAATTCACCTCCTTTAAGATGCTATACCACTTAGTACATATATGTTTAATATTGATATTACTACATTGGCTATGGTACCTTTTAGCAAGCTGTAGTTTCCTTCCTTATCTCTTTTAATTAAATCTACTTTTGCTTTTACTTTGTCTGAGATCATGATTGCTACTCCTGCCTTTTTTTAAAATTTAACTTCAGTTGAAGCACAGTAGATTCTGCTCCAGCCCCTTACTTTTACTCTACGTGTGTCTCTGTGCTTAAAGTGTTTCTTATAAACAGTATATTGTAGGATTCTGGTTTTTAATCCACTGTGCTATCTGCTTCTGTTTTATGAGAGAGTTAATTCCGTTCATATTAACAGTTATGATTATTAACTATGTATTTCCCTCCTTCCTATTTTTCTTCCTGTTTATCCTTCTTGCTTTCCCTTCATCCTTTCCATCCTTGCCAGTGTTTTGCTTCTGATCGCTGCCTCCCCCAATCTGCCCTCCTTTCTTTCAGTCTCCCCCTCTTTACTTTTTTCTCCTTCTCTGTAAGGTAAGATAGATTTCTCTACCTAACTGACTGTGTATGTTATTCCCTTTTTGAGCCAATATGGATGAGAGTAAGGTTCAAGTGGTACACAGTGCCCATCCTCCCATCTTCCCCTTCACTGTAATAGGTCTTTCTTTCCTCTTCATGTGGGATAATTTACCTCATAATCTTTCCCTTCTTTCTGTTCTTAGTGTCATTTTCTTTCTCGCCCCTTAAATTTTTTTTATGTCCTACCCTCAATCACCTTATTCTTCTTATTCACTAACTTCTGCTTCTGTATACTCCTTCTAACTACAGTAGTAGTGATACAGTTTTTAAGAATTACAAGTATACATCTTCCCGTGTAGGGATGTAAACAGTTTAACCTTACTGAATCTCCTGTGTTTTCTCTTTCCTTTTTACCTTTTTATGCTGCTTTTGAATCTTGAAATTGAAAATAAAATTTTTTGTTCAGCTCTAGTCTTTTAATCAGGAAAGCTTGACAGCCTTGTATTTCATTAAATGACCATTTTTTTCCCCCTGAAGGATTATGCTCAGTTTCAAAAGGTAGGTGATTCTTGATTATAGTCCTAGCTCCTTTGCCTTTCAGAATATTGTATTCCATGCCCTCCGATCCTTTAATGTTGAAGCTGCTAAATCCTGTGTAAATCTGACTGTGACACCCTGACATTTGAATTGTTATTATTATTTTTTAAGGCAGTTGGGATTCAGTGACTTGCTCAGGGGTCACACAGGTAGTAAGTGTCAGGTGTTTGATCTGAGGCCAAATTTGAACTCAGGTCTTCCTGACTTCAGGGCTGGTCCTCTATCTGCACCACCTAGCTACCCAACATCTGAATTCTTTCTGGCTGCTTGCAGTATTTTCTCCTTGACCTGAGAATTAATGGATTTTGGCTATAATATTTTTGGGAGTTCATTTTGGATCTTTTTCCAGAGGTGATTGGTGGGTTCTTTCAGTGTCTATTTTACCCTCTGGTTTTAGGACACAGGGCAGCTTTTCTTTTTTGATAATTTCTTGAAGTATGATGTCCTGGTCCTTTTTTTCATCATAGCTTTTGGTTTAATAATTCTTAAATCATCTGTCCTAGATATATTTTCCATGTCAGTTGTTTTTCCAATGACATATTTTACATTTTCTTCTATTTTTTATTCTTTTGATTTTGTTTAATTGATTCTTGATGTCTTATAGAGTCAGTAGCTTCCACTTGTCCAGTTCGAATTTTTAAAGACTTATTTTCTTCAACAAAAGTTGCTTCAATCTTGATTTAGACACCATCAGTTCTTTCTCTGGGGATAGATAGCATTTTTCATCTTAAGACCTTGAGAGTTGTCATGGATTGTTGTATTGCTGAGAATAGCTAAGTCATTCATAGCTGATCATCTTACAATAAATATTGCTGTTACTTTGTACCCAGTACATTCACTTTGCATCAACCCATGTAAGTCTTTGCAAAATCATCCTGCTCATCATGTCTTATAGTACAATAGTATTCTATTGTAATTACATGATATAAATTATTCAGCCATTCCCCAACTGATGTGAATCCCCTCAATTTCTAATTCTTTACACCCAGAAAAGCTGGGTGTTTTTTGTTTTTTTCTCTTTTGGATATAGACCTAGTAGTGATACTGCTATGTCAAAGGGTATGCATGGTTTTATAGCTTTTTTGTAGCCCTTTATTGCCCAAGTTCCAAATTGCTCTGTGGAATGGCTTAATCAATTCATAACTCTGACAACAGTACATTAATGTCTCATTTTTTCCACATCCCCTTCAACATTTGTCATTTACCTTTTCTGTCCTGTTATCTCATAGGTATGAGGTAGTACCCAGAATTGTTTTAACTTGCATTTCTCCAATCAGTAGTGAGTTATAATATTTTTCATACAGCTATAGATAGCTTTAATTACTTCATCTGAAAACTGATTATATCTTTTGCTCATTTATCAGTTGAGGAATGGCTCTTATTTTTATAAATTTGACACAGTTCTCTATATGTTAGAGAAATGAGGCCTTTATCAGAGAAACTTGCTTCAAAATTTTTTTTTTACAGTTTCTATTGCTAACTGTATTTCCCTTTGTCCTATTTTCCCTACCCCCCTTTATTCTATTCTCTCTCTCCTTTCACCCTGTCCCTCCTCAAAAGTGTTTGGTAATGATTACCCCTTCCCTCATTCTGCCCTCCCTTCTGTCATACTCCCGTCCCCCATCTCTTATCTCCTTCTCTTTCTATTTTCCTGTAGGATAAAATAGATTTCTATACCCTAATTTTTGTACATTTTTTAATGTATTTTTTTTATGCTTCCTTTATCAGGCTGTAGATTTTTTTTTCATGATTCTTTTGCATCATTCGCGTTTGTTTTTCTTCTACCTCTGCATGTAGACATTTTAACATTATTGTCTTCTTCTGAGTTTGTGTCTTGATCTTCCCTGTCACTGTAATAACTTTCAGTGGTCAGGTATTTTTTTCCCCTCATCTTTCCCATCCTATTTCATTACTTTTAAAGCTGAACTCTGTTCCTGGGGTGAAAGAGGCACTGTCCCATGCTTCTTGTGCTGGGGGCTGTAGGCCCTGGCTGTTTGCCTGGAGCCCACAGGGGATGCTTATGCTGTGCAGGGGTCTGGCACCTTGCCTGGTGCTGTACTGAGGTGTGGGTGGAGTGGGGTAGGGTGGGGGGTAGGGTAGCTGATGTTATTGGTGGGTACAACTGGTTCTGTGCTGAGGAATGTGGTGAGGGGGGGGATTGGTGCTTGTGCCTGCCTGTTTGCCCGGTGCCGTACTGGGGCTTAGAACCTTCTGCTGGCTTGTTGAGGTGGGGTCTGCTGTTGGCTTGCCAGGATGCTGCCTGCCCTGGAATGCACTCGTCTTTTACCTGAGTAGGACAGACCTTTCCTGCCAAAGTTGTCACAGACTAGAAAATTGTTTCATCCTGTCTTTTTGTTGGTTCTGCCATTCCAGAATTCATTCTGGGGTGCTATTGTATAGTTGTTTGGAGGGGAATATGGGAGGATCCAGGCAATTTCCTGCTTATTCTGCCATCTTGACTCCCGTCAACAAGGAGTGTTTTGTTTGAGGGACAGCAGGTAGGCCAGTGTCACTTTATGAAAGAATGCGTGGTGGAGAGTAAGAAGGACAGGAAGGTTGGAGGTGGGAGTTTGTGAAGATCTTTAAATGCCAGAGTGTTTTTGAGGGCCACTGGAGCTTATTAAATAGAAGGGTTGACATGTTCATATCTGCATTTTAGGAAAATCTGTTTGGTGGCTGAATGGAGGATGGATTTGAGTGGGTAGAGACTTGAGACAGGCTGATCCGGCTGCAGGATATTGCAGTAATTGAGGTGTGAAGGGATGAAGGTTTGCACTAGAAAAGTGTCAGAGGAAAGAAGGTGTCGGTATATTTGAGAGACGTTACAAAAGTGAAGTTGACAGAACCTTGGCAACAGATTGGTTGGGGTGGGGTAAAAGATAGTAAGGAGTCCAGGATGACTCCTAGGTTGCAACCCTGAGTGACTAGGAGGGTGATGGGCCCGTGAAAGTAATTGGGAAGCTTCAAATGGAGGGAAGGGTCTTAAGGGGAAAGATAATGAATTTCATTTGGGACATGATGAGTTTAAGGTATCTACTGGACATTTAGTACTAGATGTCTGAAGAACAGTTAGATATGTGAAACTGGAAGTCAGCAGAGAGGTTGGGGAAGATAGATAAATTTAAGAATTATCAGCCTAGAGATGATAGATAATTAGTTCATGGGGCCAAAGTCCATCTCCCTGCAACTCTTGTTGGATTTTTGTTTTCTTTTCCTAAGGGTTTTTTAGTTTCCGTTTTTCTGTTTTACTCTTTCTGGTGTCAGTGTTTCCTTTTCATTTTTCCTTTGCATGTAGGAGCTGATGAGATTAGCAAGTGAAGTAGTATAGAGGGAGAAGAGAAAAAGGCCCAGGATAGAACCCTGAGGGACACCTGTGGTTAGAAGTTGTGGTCTTGATGAGGATTCAGCAGAGGAGACTAGGAAGTAATAGTCAGGTAGGAGGAGAGCCAGGAGAGAGTGGTTTCCTGGAAACTAAGAGAGAAGACAGTATCAAAGAGAAGAGGATGATTGTTTTGGAGGCTTCAGAGAGTTCAGGAACAATGAGGATTCAAAAAAAGGCCATTGCATTTGGGAACTAGATAATTAGTACTTTTGAAGAGAGCAGTTTTGGTGGAATAATGAAGTCAGAAGCCAAGTTTGGAATAATGAAGAAGCCAAAAGAGTTGAGTGAGAGAAGTGGAGATATCTGTTGTAGACTGCTTTCAGCAGGATTTTTGCCACAAAGGGCAGAAGAGATACAGAATGATAATGGTCGTGGAAGGATCAAGTGAGAAATTGTTTTGGATGGGAGAGACACGGTCATGTTTGCAGGGAGTAGGGAAGGAGTTAGTGGACCGGGAAAGACTTCAAGATAAGTGAGAGAGTTGGGACGAATCTCTTGGAGGAAACAGTTTGGAAGCGGACCACTTATGCAGGTAGAGGGTTTTGTTTTGGCAACAAGTAGAGCCACATCTTTGTGTGAGACAGGTGAAGGAGATAGTGCAGAAAGCATCTATCTGGGTGATAGGAGATGATGAAGAAGGAGCTCTCAATGAATGGAATCTATTTTTCTATAAAATATGAGGCAGATTTTTCATCTGAGAGAATGGGGAGAGAGGGAACCATGGGAGGTTTGAGGAAGGCAAAAATCTTTGTAAGAGCTGCTGTGGAGAGTGGGATGGTGAGTAGATAAAGGAAGTATAGAAGAATTGTCTAGCATCAGTGAGAGTCCATTTGAGGTTGTGTGGCATTAATTTGTAGTGGACCCAGTCAGCATGTTTGCATGATTTTCTTTAACTTTGTTCAACAGCAGTTGTGTAGGACCACAGTCAGCAAATGGTGGGAGTGATCTAAGACTAAGGCTTAGCAGGGTGTAATTGTTGACAAGAGAAGAGGGCCCAGGGGCTTAAGAAGGCATTGTAGCGTTGAACTGGTTCACTATCTTAAAAGATGGAGAAAAAAGGAGAAAGTACCTAGTGGACAGTTGATGGCCTAGAAGAGAACTGTATGGTTGAGGGATTGGAGGTCATAAAGTGTGGATGAAGAATAGAGTTTAGAAATTTAGAGGAAGTCTATGGTTAGAGAAGAGATGTCAGAGTTCATGAACTCTGGAGGGTAGTACATTCATGAGTGGTGGCAAAATCGGAGGGTCTGACCCATCTTTGTAGGGCTGAGTTGGATTGGAAGAATAGATCTTCAGAAATGAGTAGATTGAGGACTTGAACGGAGGTGTTTGAGGGAGTTTGAGTATATTTGTTGAAGTTCCCTAGTATGGCATCTGAAAAAGAGTTGGGGAGGAGAGAAAGTTTGTAAGCTAGATATTGAACTTGTTGAGGAAAGAATAGGAGTGTCCTGGAGGTTTGTAGACAACAGCTACTAGGATTTTGATTGGATGGAATTGAACATATTGCTATATTCTGATTTAAAATTTGTTCGGACATTTATTAATGATACTGGTCTTGATGGTCTTTTTCTGTAGTTTAAAGAGCAAGACTTTCTCCAAACAAATTGGATAATATACTATCCTTATTTTTGAAAACAGATTATGTAGCAGTGAGATGATTTGTTTAAGTGTTTGATAGAATTCTTTTGTGAATCCATTTACTCCTAATTTTTTGTTTTAAGCTGACTATTAAAACTCATTTAAGGCCTTTAAATTTCTTTTTTCTGATGGCAGTTTGGTTAGATGATCTTTCTTGTTTTATGAATTTGGATATTTAATTTTAAAAAAAGATAGTTCCCCCCCTCCCCTTTTAAAAAAATTTCAGTTAGTTGGGCTTTAAGTATACAATTGTCTCTGATAATATTTTTATTTACTCTTCATTTGATTTCTCCTTTTTTAGTTGGTAACAGTTTTTCTCTATAGTTAACTGTTTTACTTATTAAAGACTCAACTTTGTTTTATTTATTTAAATTGTTTAAAAAATGCATTAAAATTTCTTTTGATCTTATGGTGTCATGCTTATTTTAGATATATTTTATAAACGGCAAACATCAATCTTTTTTTTTTGCTTATAGAAGCACTTAGCTTAATAAATTTGCCTCTAAGAACTTATTTAGCTACATTCAATACATGTAGATACATTGTATAGTTATTGTTTAACATTTTATTGTTTCTGTAATCTGTTCTTTGATTCAAGCATTATCAGACTGATCATGTTTTTAGCTTGTGCATTTTGAAGTTCCCTTATTGATTACAATCCTACTTTTCTTATGTATTGTGAACATAGTATTTAAAATGTGTTTTTCTTTAATTTACAAATACCTTTATGCTTACAGTATAAACAGTTTTTTAAATGTCCCATACTTCTTTCAGTAAAAAGTAGATTCTTATAAACTCATTTAATTTTCTTTATTTTATTATCTAATCTATTTTTTCCAACATTTTGTTGAATTCTGTAACCTCTTTATTTTTCTGCCTGACCTTGTGAAAGTGGAGTGTCTAGAACCTTTTGCAGTTCAGTTAGTTTTTAAAAAAATATACATACTTTCTCTGTCATTAGCGGCTGTATGTGTGTATGTGTGTACTTCGTTACTCTTGATATAAGTATTGATAGAATTTAACTGTTAATGGTGCCTTTTATCTTTACATAGCAGCCTTCTGAGCTCATACTGTTTGGTCAGCCACAGTTGAACACATTGTACCTTGACCCTAACATAGTGATGTCATTTTCGTCCTCTTTGAGGAATGTTAAGGCCTCTCCTGAACTTGTCTTTTTGAGTTGCCATTTTTTCCAGAACCATTGGATCCAGAGTATGCAGGGGCCCTTTGAGTGTGTTAAGGATGAAGCCCCACCCTGAGCTCATACAATTTGTTGTTTGAACCCCAAGCTGAACTCCCTGTGTATTCTTGGGAGTCAAGACAGGTGCCAGTTAGTCTGCACCAATTGGGAAACTGTTTCTGTAGCAGGATCCTTGTAGATAAGCAGACCCTCCTGTCTTCACAGTCTAGCAGTTCCCAGGAGAAAAGAATGCTGCTTTTGCCATCTCCTTGCTTCTCCACTTTGAGAGGGGTTTTTATCTTTTTCTCACCTTTACTTCACCTTTCCCTCTCTCATTCTACTCTCCTTTAGGAGATTTCTGGCTTCTCCTTCTCCCTTTTTTGTACTTCTATGTGATTGTGAACTCTTTGCTTGGGCTTTGGGTTCCACATGCATCTTCATTTTTCTATTATTAATAGAAATATTAATAGAAATTAATAGATTTATTAAATCTTGTTGCAATACACATGTCTCATTGATTGTGGTTTTGTTTTTGGTCAGCAGAATGAAGGGCAACAACCAGGAGCCATGTTTATCTCCCTTAATTCTTTTTAACTTGAATTCAGCTTTGTCCAAAATTATAACTACATAAACCATGACCCAGAACTCATGACTCTTCTGTGGATTTGGTTTAGTTTTGGGAACTTTTCATGTACCATCTCTGTGGCTCATGCCACCACTAAGGGTTTCCCCTAGAAACGTTAGAATTTGACTCTTGTCTCCAGAAAAAATGAAGAAGGTCAACACCCATGTAAAAAACTCAGGCTAGGTAACAAGCCATCATACTTAGGGCAGGCTTTATTTGATGTAACAACAAAGCACCAAAAAAAATCCATAAAGGACTCGTATCGTCTTCTCTCCTTCTTTGTAAGGCTCCACCTTCCTGAGGGGTCTCTACAACCTTGCGTGCTTGTTTTAAGTTAGGTGCCTCCTTTCTCCTTTTAAAAGCAGGAAGAGCTTGGGGTTGCTGGATAGTCGATGGGAATGGGCAGAGTTCTCCACACTCCTAGACTGTGGACAGGGCCTCCTTACCAGGGAAAGCCTGAATTCAGGGGTGATGAATTTCTTGCAGCCTCTGCCACTGAAATACTATTGAGTGTACATATTGGAGCACCAGGGAAACTCAAGGATTGGGCTTGTTTTTTTGCATCTTGGTTCTCACTTGATCCAGTAACTCATTCTCTTTTGTATGGTAACTTGTTATTTTAATCCTCTTCATTTGGTGCCCATCTCTTAGTCCATGTGATTTTTTTGTTGGGGGCAGGTTGGGGGGAGGAAAAAGGAATGGACATAGGCTTCTTCTAGGAACCTTGGCCTGTGACTTTCCCTTCTCTTTACGTTTCTGTCTCTAGTTCTGCACACTGTGCTCCATGTGTAGCCATCTTTTGAAGGCCATGTTCAAGGGTGTAGTTCATATAGATGAACTAGCCAAGTGTCATCAAAATCCTCCATCAGTTATCCATGTGCTGTGAGTAGGTGACAAGTACTCAAGAAAAGACCACTTTATACTTTATCAAGGTATTATCAGTGCCAGAACCACTTTATACTTTATCAAGGAGGTATTATCAGTCAAATGGGAGTTGGAAAGGAAAGGAGAGAAATGGTGAGATTTTAGCCCAGGGTAATGGAATAGGAACAGAGAAAAGAAATGGTGAGAATGGATTCTGGATTCTGTGCTTTTGAAGTCCTGGTAAAGTAGAGGATAAAGGGATGGGAAAAGAAGAGGAAGAAGCAAAGTCATACAGTCAGTTAATAAACATTTGCAAAGCATTGACTATTGTGCCAAGAGCTGGGGATACAACTACTGAAAAGTCATTCCCTACCCTCAAGGAGCTTACAATCTAATGGGGGAAGAAGCTGAAAGGGGGCTGTGAGGAAGGTACTTTGGGGAGGGTTGGGTGGGAAATGAAGAGGTTGCTGTACCCTCCTTAAATAGAGGTTTTTAGAGGAGTTCTTTCCTCTGTTATTAATCAGAGGGGCCCCAGGGAGGATCTGTGGTCATGAAAAGTAGGATCCAGGTCCTTAGTCCTAGGTCCTACACTGTACTAGGTGAAATTAGTGATTTAGCACAGAGTTGTCAAAACTTACCTGTAGACCACTTGTTTAGCCCACAAAAAAATGCCCCAGTAGGTCCCAAACCAGATCAAAATACAATTGGGAAATGTTTAACTAAATAAAAATGCATATTTAGATTACATATTTTTTTGAAGTCTATATGTGACCTCAAGGGATCCCTTTCCATTTGAGTTTGACACCACTGATTTATTAACACGTCATACTCGGTTTGTCCCAGCAGTTCTTAGGTGTGTAGGCCTCCACCATGTTGCCCACATGCTAAGAAATACAATAATACTAGGGCATAAAAAATATCATATTAGACTTTTATCTGATAGAATTGGGGGTGGTATGTGCTGGAGAGTACAAAGGTCTTAGAAATGAGAAATCTGAAAAGAGGAAAGGGGAATTTAAGTGTGCAGTCGACTTCATTTTTTTTTCCCCTTGGAGGAAGTTTGGTATATAGGGAGTAGAGAGTTGGCACATGCACCAAGAAGATCTAGGTTTGAGTCCTGTCTCTGACACATCCTGGGTGACCTGGATCAAGGTATTTAAGCTCTCAGTGCTCCAAGCAACTGTCTATGGCTGTTGCAAAGAAGGTGCTGACCAGTGTTGATTGGAGTTCTCCAAATCAGTGAGCTCACAGATCCAATCCCTATCTCTAATGTATTAATGAATTCTGCCTGTCCTCCCTCATCTTGCTTTCCCATTCTTTGTTTTGATGTGCAGATTATATTGTCTGTGTATTTTTCCCACAGTCTTCTCATTGTCTTTGTGACTGGGTAGAGGGAGGTGGGAGATGGAGCAAGTGGTTTTATTTCCAGGCTTCTGCAATCCTGAGCTGGATAGGACCTAAGTAAAATCCTGACTGTTCCAGTCTTGGACAGCTAAACAATCTGAGGAGAAGAGTGGTTGCATCTGAAGCAACAGTTACTTTATTGGCTATATCTCTTCCTCATCCTCTGTTCTCACAACATTATATTCTTCTCATGGCAGGTATTGCCTAGAGTATATATGTATGTATGTAAGTATGTGTTCTGCATCTTCAGTCCATCACTTTTCTTGTCAAGAGGTGAGTAGTGTGCTTCATCACTGGTACTCTGGAATTATGGTTGGTCATTTCATTTATTAGAGTTCTTAAGTCTTTCAGAGTTTATTTTATAACATTGTATAAATTGTTCAGCTTTTGCTTACTTCATTCTGTATCAGTTCATATATTTCCTACTTGCTCCTCATCTGTCCCTTTGATCAGTTCTCATGGTATAATAAATATTCTGTTACATCCATATACCATAATTTGTTCAGCCATTTCTTTCTTGATATTTACTTGTTTCTAGTTTTTTTTTTTTCCATTGCAGAAAGAGCTGCTGTAGGTGTAGGGAATTCTTTCTTTAAGCTGTTTAGGGTGAAAGGCCTGGTAGTTAGATCACTGTCAAAAATGTATGCAGTTTAGTGGCTTTTTGGGCATAGTTCAAATTGCTTTCCAGAATGGCTGGACCATTTCACGGTTTTCATCAACTTTGCATGAATATGCATATTTTTCCTTTGCCCCTTCTAACCCAGTGGTGTTAATTTGCATTTTGACTAATTACTAGTGACGTGAAGCATTTTTTCATCTGGTCGTTGATAGATTGCATTTCTTTTTTTAAAAACTGCCAGTTCTTGTCCTTTGACCATTAATAAATTGTGAAATGACTCTTGTTATCCATTTGAATCAGTTTTTTCTATAAATCTTGGAAATGAGAACTTTATCAGGTAAAATTGCTGCAAAAATCTTTTTTCCCCCTAGTTAACTGTTTCTTTTCCAATTGTAGTTGCATCTGTTTTGTTTGCGCAAAATTTTAAAAATTTTATGTGATCAAGTTTCTCCATTTTATCTCTGTCATCATCCCTAGCTTTGGTTTGGTTGTGATCTAGTGGATAGCTGCCCCTGAGCCAGGACAACTTGGGATCAAATAACTGTCTCTGATCCATACTGTCTGAGTGACTCTGGGCAAGTTGTGGAAGATCTCCATGCTTCCTAGATGTGAAAGGTGATTTCTGTCTGGCTTTTCTCATCTGTTTAAGATGGGATCTTTTATCTCTAAGTTCAGCATTCATTTGGAGCATTTCTTGGTGTAGCTTCTTGTTCTTTTTCACCAGTTTGTGCAATATATTTACTTATCTCTGCCAGTGAGTTACTTTTATTTTGAGGTTCTATGTTTTCTTGTCATCCTTTCTCTTAGAATAATAATTACACACTTTTAATAATTTAAGGTTTATTTGTTTAGTCACAATCAGGTGAGGTAGGTAGTGCTGCAAGTATTATCATTATCCTTATTTTATAGATGAGGAAACTGAGGCTCTGAGAACTTGTGACTTGTCTGTTGTCGCACAGCTTGAGCCAGCAGGCATTTATTAAATGCTTACCATGTGCCAGATGCTGTGCTATAAGCACTGGGGACACAAAGAAAGGTGTGAAAGAGGTCACATTTTAATGGAAGAGACAACAATCTTGTGCATACAAGATAAATGCAGAATATGGAAGGTAATCTCTGAGAAAAGGCATATTAGCAGGAATGGGTGTATACCTGGAGAGGCGTCTTGCTGAAGGTGGGATTTGAGCAGTCATTCAGAAAATTAAGGAAACAGAGGTGGAAGTGAGGAAGGAGAGCTTTCTGGACCTGGAGGATAGCAGTGAAAAGGTTTGGAGTCCGGATGTGGTGTGTGAGGGATAAAAGCTTGATTGTGGAGGGGAGCAAGTGTTGTAATGAGACCGATAGGGCAGTGTGATGACGGGCTTTGCAAGCTAGATAGACGACTTTGACTTTTTTGACTTGATCCTGGAAGTAATAGGAAGCCACTGCAGTTTTTTGAGTAGGGTAGTGACATGGTCAGACTTGCTTTTGGAAAATTAACTTGTTAGTTAGGAAGTGTCTGGGTTGAATTGGGAACCCAGTATTTGACTTTCTCTAGAATGTATCTTTCTCCCTTTCTACTTATTTTGACTTCTGTTGCTCAGTGCTTTGATCATTGACTTTCTAGTACACAGTCTGACACCGAAGAAGTTGTGGTGATTGGGAAAACAAAGACCTAGAATTCACAAAACCCTGTGCTGGATCAAGACCCTTACCTACCCTGTAGCCCCTCACAAAGTGAAATTGACCTGTTCGAGACCCTGTAGTGGAGGGCATCCCTTCGATGAATTTCTTCAGTTTAACCACTTTTACATAGTCACGGCAACATGATGATTTGCCTTGTTTAAATCTGTAGAGGGATGCTTAGGACTTTACTTAGAACTTGTTACTTGTAGAAAGAAAAAGATGTGCTCAATATTTTGGAAAACTTTTTCCTTTCATATTGCTAATAAAGAATCACTATTTTGTTTATTTGCAGTACCTGGAACTTCGATTTAATAAACAAGTTCGTCTTGTTGGAACAGTTCTCTTTATTGTTCAGATGGTAAGTAATTTAACAAGTTCTCTCCTTTGTAATCTGGAGTACTTTAAAACTTATTTGTGTATAAATAAATTTCTCAATAAATTAGAATGCATTTGAAAATAGAAAGAACCTATCATTAGATAGGAGAAGGAGCTTGAAACATTAAACATAATGAACAGTGAAATAAATTTTATAATTTTGGAGAATTCATTTGAATATACAGCATCCACTTAGAGAGGAAGCCTTATTTTAGGAAAGATTACTGATGCAGGAAGGTAGCCAGGAGGATGAAAGAGGAACTGTGCAGTATGGGAATTGATTGAAGGGTTGGCAGTGAGTTAATCTAGAGAAGACTTGGGAGTAACATTACAATTGTCCTTAATTTTTTGCAGGGCTGTCTTGTGGAAAAGGGATTAGTCTTGTTCTGCTTTACCCTAGAGGGTGGAACGAGGTGGTGAGGGTTGAAGTTGCAGAGACATGGTATGACAGTATGAGGACGTTGTCTTCATGTGAAGAAATTTTTTCTGATGATTGGGCGGTCTTAAAGTGGAATGAGGTTCCTGGGGGACATGTCAAGGATTCCTTATCACAGAACGTCTTAATTTCTTAGAGTGTCACAAAAGGGGATATCTTTTCAAGTGTGGGTGGGATGAGATCACATCCTGGATCCCTTTCAACACTTAGATTTTGATAATTTAGATCAGATAATTCTTAAAAACAGTTCATTACTACTTCTTTTGCCAAAGAAGTATACAAACCAAAAGTCTTATTCTTTTTTTAAAAAAAATACATTTATTGAGAAGACCTTTTAGGAATTTTAACTTTGAAGCAAGAAGGAAAGAACTTACTATATTGTAATTTAACCAGTCTAGAGCTGTATCCTCTAAACTACTTTAAAGACATAGAGGAAAGAAAAGTCTTTAACACAGATTTTAAATATAAGAGCAACTCATCTTACTTCAGCTCATCTGATGACTTTAAAAGAAAGATTAGATTTTGATAATAGCTAGCATTTATAAAGCACTTTAAAGTTTGCAGAGCTCTTTATAGACCTCATTTGATTTTCCAAGTAGATCTGTGGAGTAGCTGTTATTATTATCTTCATTTTGTAGACGAGGAAACTGAGGCTGAGAGGTTTAAATGATTTGTCCTGTGTTGCACAACTACCGGGTGATCTGAAGTAAGAGTCAGGTCTTCCTGACTCCACGGGCAGTACTCTGGCCACTGTGCCACTTAGCTGCCAATTTGAAATATAATTTGAACTATCACAACAAACTCGGTAGGGTCAGGAGGCTACTGTTTCAAAATAATTGTTCCAAAGTGTGTATTTCAGGAAAGCATATAAATATGTCCGATAATCTTTTATGCCTCTTAGAGATACTGTTTGATTGTCAGTGTTCCTTATTTGGTTTCTTCTTTTAGATACTGTACATTGGAATTGTTATTTATGCTCCTGCTCTTGCTTTGAATCAAGGTAAGCTTAAAATAATAGCCATTATTTTAAATTATGAATTTATAGTTAATTTTCCAGTGAATTTAAATGACTGGATCACTTAGTGAAGTTAAGCGACAAATTTATGACTTATAAAAATAAGCCACTTAAGTTATATTTGATATTTGTATCCAATATACATTTCTTTTTGATTTAGTCTTCGTCCTTGGATTTCTTTTTCTGCTTCTGTCTGACAAAGACCAAACTCTTGGCCTTTTCTTTTAGTCACAAATTTTGAACTCTGGGGTGCAGTAGTTACAACAGGGATTGTCTGTACTTTCTACTGCTCATTGGTAGCAGTTTATTCAGTATCAGCTCTACTTGTTGAGTTAAATAGTCTGCATGTCTAATCTGAAAGGGAAGATTTCATTTTCTTAAATAAGTTCTAGTCAAACACTCTATTCTAGGGCCTTCTCTCTTTGTATAGTTTCTTTTTGTAACCTCACCAATTCATGTGCTTTTAACTATCATCTCTAGGCAGATGATATTCGCATGATTTATTTATATTGGTAGATTGGAATTACAGATATAATAATGTAAACTGTTTTCTTTAATAGTGATATCTTACACTGAAAAGATCTTTTCCATTTTTAAAAGCGCTGTATCTCATTTGTTCTTCAAGGTTATTTTGTGAATGCAGTGTGAACAGGTATTATGCTTATTTAAATGATGAGGGTGTTGAGACTAAGTGACTAGCCTAGGGATGCACAGTGTCATAGCTAGTGATATAGCTGGGACTAGAACACAATCGCTAGACTCCTCCCAATTTTTTTGTTTGTGGCATTCTAACATATGTTTCATGGAAAATATTATTTGTTAGTTCATATATATTTTCAATTTGGATGCCAATGCTTTAATCATTGTTTTGTAGCAGATTTGAAGCAGTTGGCTTTTTGTATAATGACACTCATACTGGTAAGTTCCTTAGAGTGATAGCCAAAGCAAATATGTCTCATGTCTCTCCGTATTTTTGTAGTTGTTTAAAAGTTCTAAATTATTTCAAACTTATTTGACACTGAAGTGTGCAATTTAAATTCTGATAGGGTTGTAGAAGATGTGACTTTGAGTTCTTGAAGATTATATCAGTGGAACACAAACCACAAACCTGTCCTACCAAGTTGGAAAGGTTTCATTGTCTACTTGAGGGCTACCCTACCTGACTCTGGAGAGGATTATCCTAGAGGGTTGGCTGGTTACAGCAACTCAGGAAACTTCCTGCTTAGAAGTTGGTCCTTGAAATAGCAGTATATTTCTTTTTTTAAAAAATTTTTATTTGGTATTTTATTTTTCCCCAGTTACATGTAAAAAACAATTTTTAACATTCATTTTTAAAACTGAGTTCTAAATTCTCTCCCTTCCTCCTTCTCTACCCCCACTCCCCCGTTGAGAAGGTAAACAATTGGATATAGGTTATACATGTGTAGTTATGCAAAACACTTCTATAATAATATCAGTATATTTCAAATGTAAATTATCTTTGTTCATATTTTAGGATGTAGTTTGAAATAAATGATAAGAATGTTTTAAAAGCTTGAAAGTCACCAAATAAAATACATGAAAGCTATAAAAACTTTTCAACATTTGAAGCATTAGGAAAGTTAGTCTAAAATTCATGTTTTACAGTTTTTTATGTTTTCTTTTTAGTCACAGGTTTTGAACTCTGGGGTGCAGTAGTTACAACAGGGATTGTCTGTACTTTCTACTGCTCATTGGTATGTTGTTTATTTCAATATCAGCTCTACTTGTTGAGTTAAATAGTCTGCATATCTAATCTGAAAGGGAAGATTCAGTTTTCTTAAAATAAGTTCTAGTCCAACACTCTATTTTAGGGCCTTCTACTCTTTGTGTAGTTTCTCTTTCTTTGTAACCTCGTCAACTTCCATGGTTTTAACTAACATCTCTGGGCTGATGATATTCACAGATCTGTCTGTCCAGCCCCATTCTTTCTCCCAGACTTGAGCCCTACGTTACCAGTTGCTTATTGGATATTTCAACTGCATGTCTCAGAGAAATCTTAAGTTTAACATATCTAAAATGTAGTTCATTGTCTTTCCCCTGTATTAATACGATTTAGTGAGGTTCGGATTCGCTCCTATAAATGACACTCTCCAATGCACCAGAAAATAATAAGAAATAGATAATTTATTTAGAAGAAGCAAGGCACAGATAGTTTGAATTTGCATAGAAAGCATATAACAATAAGAACAATCAATAACATAGCACCGATCAAGAGAGTCGGTAATGGAAGAGAATACATCACCAATTCAAGGGAACCTCCAAAGTCAATCAGCGGCTGGGAGCCCCGTTGCAGCCCGTACAAACTTGAATTGTGTAAAGATTTTCCCGGGCGAAGTGTCCTTCCCGCGGGTGAAGCTCAGCGGGCTTACAGGACGCAGTTTTTTTATTGTTCTAAACAAAGAAGGCTTGGGGCCAAGAAGTCCTTTTTGACGCATGCGCTATTCATGGTTTGTTCAATACACATCTGGCCTTAGCCACGCTCCCATCCGCCTGAGGCTTGGTATTTTGTTTTTTAATAACATCATGTCTCACAAGGAGGGGAGCCAACCCTCCATGTCAACGTGACCTAGGAATGGCTTGTTCCTGGAATGCTAAGCCAAGAACACTCAGGAGTTACGGAACGGTCATGGCTGGGATTTGAACTGAACCTATTTATTTGAGTGATCTTATTAATTTAAAGGGGAATTTCCAATTTCCATTTCACCCCTAAGCCTTCTCCTCTTCCAAACTTCTCTAGATCATTTGAGGGCACCATAGTTCCAGTGTCTCAGGTTTGTAATCTTGGCATTATCCTATATTGCTCACTTTCCTTCATCCCACATAGCTGATAAATTACTAAGTCTTACCCTTTTTGCATTCACAGCATGTCTCACTTCTAGTGCTTTCTCTCTAACCACAAAGCTGTCTTCCTAGTTCAGGCCTTTCATCACCGTTTGCTTAAATTATTTCAGTAGCGTCTTAAAGCCTGCTTCAGGCCTCTCCTCGCTCCAGTCTTTTCCATTATAAAGTATGATAGGCACTTAAATAATTGTTGGTTTGATTGATTGATGAAGGCAACGGCATAGGCATGGAGGAACACTCGGTAGATTATCAGAGCAAAGATTTAGAACTGAAGAGATCTTAGTGTTCATTTAGTCCAACGACCTAATTTTATAGATGAGGTCAAGTGACTTGCTTAGTCATAAAGGGTAGTGTGTAGCAGAGCTAGAATTTCAACCCAGGTCCTCCAATTTGAAATTTGGTGCTCTGTCCACTGTCCCATGATGCTTCCCCTTAAGTGAGATGTTTATATACAGGTAGGAAAATAGCTGCTTTTCTAATAGACAGATAAAGTAACCCTACAGAAGTGTCTGTTACCTTAGTGTTGTCCCTGGATTTGGAACCAAAATGACTGACTTAGTTTGGAGAATGGAGGAGCTAATCAGATTCAGTAAAATTCAGGAAACATTTGTTAATGCTTACATGTGCAAGTTACTGTTTTGGGTGCTGGGGACATTTAGGCAAATGAAAGTCTTGGCACTAAAGAGCTTCCTAGGGGAATATTGCACGCGCTCTCTCTCTCTCTCTTCTCTCTCTCTCTCTCTCTCTCTCTCTCTCTCTCTCTCTCTCTCTCTCTCTCTCTCTCTCTCTCTCTCTCTCTCTCTGCCTCTCTGTCTCACTCTCTCACTCTCTCCTTCTCATTCTCTCACATACACACACACAGAAGTAAATACAGTTTAATTTGAGGACAAACCACTGGAGAGAATCAGAGGAAGCTTCATGGAGGTGGGTGGCATATGAGCTATATTGAAGATAGAACTTGAGAAGCAGAATAAAAGATATTGGGATTGGCTTTTGCAAATGCTTGAGTAGGAATTGAATGTCAAATTTGAAAAACAGCTAATAATTTCATTTGACATAAAGGGATATATTGTGAATTAAGACTAGTTGAAGTGATAAGAAATTTGTGGTAAGGTAAGTTAGAACTGAATTGCAGAGGGCTTAACTGCCAGGCTGAGGAATTGATGTTTTGTCCAAGAGAATAGAGGAAGCCACTGAAGGTTTCTGAGTAGTAGAATAGTGACAAGGTCAGACTTATATGTTCAGAATTTTATTTTGGCAGCTGTGTAAATGATAGATTGCTGAAGGGAGACACTGAAACCAGAGCAAACAGTTAGGAGTGTTTTCCAGTAATTAAAGCAAAAGGCAATGGTCAAATCAGGATGATAGCATGTATGGAAAAAGAGAAATGGATTCTGTGGAAGTAGAATCCAAGGATTTGACAACTAATTGGATGTGGGAGGGAGAGGGAAGCATCTTGGATTATTCCCAGGTTATAAATTTAGGTAAATTAGAGGATTCTTCTGCCTTTAACATAAAAAGGTATTCAGAGGATGAATAGTTCTACTGTGAAGGTAATGAATTCCTTTTTGTTAAGTTTGTGGTATTGGTAGGATTTCTAGGTTGAGCTATCCAACAAACAGTTGACGATGTTCTATTAGAGTTTAAGAGAGATTTGAACTAATAAAATAATTGTGTAGTGATTATAGTTGACTTCATGGGAATAGAGAAATATCGCCTCAGGAGAGAATATAGAGAGATTACAGAGAAGCATTAGGACAGAGCTTGATGTGACAATATATGCTTAAGGTACTAAACATAAATAACATGATCAGAAAACTGTGAAGGAGTGGGGCCAGGCAGGTAGATGGAACAGTCCTGGAAGCCTAGTCAAGGAAAAGTATCCATGAAGGGGTGATCAGAGGTGTCAGAAACAACATAAAAGTTAAGGAGGCTGAAGACTGAGAAAATAATATTAGAAAATTAGAAAATAATATCATGCAAAAAGGTCCTGGGTGATATTGGAGTGGGTAGTAGTAATAGACTGGTCAGAAGCCACAGTAAAAGGAGCTTTATGAATGGTTTTGAAATAGAGGTAGCAAATGTAGATTATCTTTGTAGGGGTTTAGTAGTGGAAGAGAAGAGACATAAAAGACAAAAGTTTGGGGAGCTAGCAAGGTGAGTATTTTTGTCTTTTTTAAGGATAGGAGAGACCTGAGCTATGGTAATAGGCAGAAAGGAAGGGGTTCAGTAGATAGGAAGAAATTTAAAATTGAGAGGAAATGATTGATGGTGCATTCTGCTGAAGAAGAAGAAGGGACATGAGAATAAGAATAGAAATAAGGAATATAGGATCATAGGAATATAGATTTAGAGCTGGAAGGGCCATTAAAGGACGTTGAGTCCATCCCCATCATTTCACAAAAGAGAAGACTAAGGTCCATGGAAGTTAAATGACTTGCCCAGGGCTGCACAGCAGTCTAAGTATCTTATCCTTTGAAAGAAAATGGCCAATGTCATCCTCCAAATGGTTCTCTAAAATACATTTACAATATTTTCAGTATTTTTAAGCAAGAAATTAGTGGTTCGTTCATTTACTCATTCAATAAACATTCAGTACCTATTATGATTTAAAAACTGTGAAAGATAGATGGATAAGTAAAGTGAAATTCAGCTTGCAATTTGCTTTATAATATAATAGATGAAATATTTAATATATATTAAGAACTATAAAACACAATAGTATATGGTATATGAATGAAGGTTAGACAGATATTCTTTGAAAAAATTTTTTTCAAAAATATTTTGGTAACTCAGAATATTTGCTTTCCTTTTTAATTGTATGTGTTTTGTTTTGTGCATTTAAAAACATTCTGAGAAGGGGTCCATAGGCTTTGCCAAAATGTTAAAGAGGGGCCCAGTGTTCTGCACATCTTGCTTCAGATTACAAATTGCAGAGAAGGTACAGACCTTGTATTGCCAGATTGGGTCTTCTCATCTGGGAGTTTATGTAGATCAGTAAAGTAACAGGTCCAGCCTTTCTCTAGATTTCTGTGCATGAGGTGTTATGAAGGTTCATAGGAGTGAGAGTTCAACTCTAGCTGAAAAGGTAGGGGAAACTTTATGGGGGTATTTAAGCCAAACCTATACTTGGAGAGGAAGTGGAATTCTCCTGGGTCTTGAGATGAACATTTCTTCTATTTGCCTTTATGGTCATGTTTGTACCATTCTATTTGGGATTTGAATAACATTGTTAGAAGGTATTTTTTAATATTAAAATTTATTTTATTTTACATTTTTTTTGTTAAGAATTTATTTTCTTCCCCATCCCTTACCCACCACTAAAAAAAAGAAAAGCAAAACTTTGTAGCAAATATAAGTAAACAAGTTCTCACCTTGGCTTGTATCTTGAGTCCAGTCATCTCTCTAAGCATATGTTTAAAGAAGGGGGGAAGGTAAAGGAAGAAACGTTTTTTGAAGTGCCTGTGTGCCAGGTACTGCACTAAGTGATTTACAGGTATTATCTAATTTGATCCTTACAACAACCCTGCGAGTTACATATTATTCTTATTTTATAGTTGAGGGTGCTGAGCAAATGTCAGCTTTCCCTGGCACATAGAGAAAGCATAAAAGATGCCTGGAGGACTAATCTAAAAATTGTTTCCACTCCACAGAATGATTAGGGCTATCCTTGTTCGTTGTATTCATGCTATGTCTTCAGCATATGTTTAAGAATTTTCTCTGGTAGGTGTCTGAAGTCGAGGACTTAGGAAAGAAATAGAACAGATGTTGAAATTGGAAGCCACTGTAGAACTTAGACATGGCCCACTTTTCAAATGTATATTTCCTAATCCTGCAGTTAGCACTTTCAGTTGGTAGCATCTTCTTTCTGGTACGTATCATTACCAAGACATACCAAGAGAAAGCAGATACTTGAGAGCTTAGTGCTTGTGTGACGGGCTGCAGACAAGCACGACTTAGGTTCCTGGCAGGCCTTTGAACTGTGCTGTGTCTCTAGGTGTTCTGTGATTTTTACGAGTGAGAAGAACCTGCTAATTATCTGGAGCTGAGTGCCATCTTAAATTATTTCATGTCATTTTATGATGAATTTATTCTTTTTTATTCCCTTGCTGAATTACAATCAGTATCTAGTGGGGTAAGAGGATTTGTATTTCTCCTCCTGTTCACAGAAAGTAGTCTGATAGTAGCGATGAGGTATTATTAGATTAATTATGTGCCAACATGGCCTCTTTGTGTGGAGTTCTTGCTGATAAAATTAGAAAGGGAGCTTGGCATTGGCTGACTGAAGATTAACTATGTCTCCTGGTGGCTTTTAAAAAGTTTCACCTGCTAGCTCAGGAAAAACTGAGATATCTGTTTGTTCAGTACCAGAGGTATGAGTTGCGTTGGCCATATATGTTCCTGACTTCTATGCCTTATAACTAGTGTATTCTAAATTTTTGCCTATTCTTCACACAGACACTTGGTGTTTATGGGTCAGTTGTTTTTAGTTATCGTTTTTACTACACCATCTTAGTAAATGTCTTTGCTTTGAGTTTATTATGTCTACTGGCTGAGTATTAAAGATAAGCTTATCACTGGGAGCATATAAGCTGTATTTTAGTACAGAAGGGGCCTCATCAGTACAAAACTATATCTTCATGTTCTACTTTAAACATATTTAACAAACTGTTACATAATTTCTTTTTTTCCTAATTTATTATTTATTTTTACTCATTCTTTAAAAAGTTTCTGAAATCGAAATTCTCTCCCAGCTCCTCCCCCATCCTCGCAAAGGCAAGCAATGTAACAGTTATATATGTGAAGCTGTGCAAAACATATTTTTCTGTATTAACCATGTTCCCCCCCAAAAGCAAGAAAAATAAGTGCAAAAAAATTATACTTTAATTTGTGCTCAGAGTTCATCTCTGAAGGTCGGTAGTGTTTTTTATTGTGAGTCTTTTGGAAGTGTTTTGGATCACATTGATAAAAGTAGCTAACTCCTTCACAGTTGATCGTTGTTACAGTATTGCTATTACACTGTACAGTGTTTTTCTGATTCTGTTCACTTTACTCTGCATCAATTGATATAGGTCTTCCCAGGTTTTTCTGAAACCAATCTGCTTGTCATTTCTTAAAACACAATAATATTCCATCATAAACATATTCCACAACTTGTTTGGCTATTCCCCAGTTAATGGGCATCTCCTCAGTTTCCAGTTCTTTGCCACCACAAAAAAGAGCTGTTACAAATGTTTTTGATAAATAGATTCTTTTCCTTTTTCTTTGATCTCATTTGGATACAGACTTAGTAGTGGTATTGCTGGGTCAAAGGGTATGCTTAATTCTATACCTCTTTGGGCATAGTTCCAAATTGTAACATAATTTCTAATAACAAATTTCACTGTCATGAATATTTGAGTTGTAACATGCAAGGAAACCGAATGTAATGTTTTGTGACAATTAACAGTGATGCATTTCATTTAAAGGCTGTTGAACAGAATTATTAGTTATGTAAACTTTTCTTGATACAGAATATCTGTAACCTTTACCCACATGCCAAATTTTACTGAAATCTGCTAAAGCTTAGTGATACTGTGCTCATGTGGAAATGTTTCTTGATTACTGCTTGTTTGCAGGTGACAAGATGAACCACGAATCAAGCTTAAAGTATATTTGGGTAACTTTTACAAGTCAAGTTTTGTTGAAATCAGTCAGTTCCAGTTAGCATAGACACCTAACTTTGCCAGGTACAGAATAAATGTACAAATGAAAATAAACTTTTTAATATTTCACATGCATTATTTCTTTCTAGGGAGGTCTCAAAGCTGTTGTATGGACAGACGTTATCAAAACTTTCATTATGGTGGCAGGATTTTCTTCAATTATCATACAGACTTCACATCTTCAAGGTGGACTTAAAACTATAATAAGACATGCAGAGGAAGGAGGAAGATTAAGATTTTGGGAGTAAGTTGATTTTTTTTCTTTGAATTTCACTTTAATTTCTTTCAATTAAAAGGTTTCATATTAGATGTAAAAAAGTATTAAAAATATTAAATGTTGGAATAATAACAATAGCTAATATTTATATAATTCTTTGAGGTTTAAAAAGGTGAAACAGTGTAAGGTTGTTAGTACAAATGATCTACATTTTACAGATGAGGAAACTGAGGCTCCTTGAGGTGAAGTGATGGCCCTGTGGTCATCTGGCTAGTAAATAGCAAAGTCAAGATTTGAAGGCCAAGTGTCTGACTTTGAGGAGTATAACCAACAAATTCAATTTTAGTGTTGAGATTGCAGGCTTTATGCCTAATGTTCAGTTCAATAAGCATTTTATAAAATCCTGATGCGTAAAAGATACCCTCTTATCTATTCATGAACACTGGCTGTGAAAAGCTTATAATTTAATGCAGGGGGTTGTTAACTTGGAGTCCACAGACTCCCAGGGGTTAGTGAATAGATTTCTGGAAGGCCTGTGAATTTAAATCAGAAAAAATTACATCTTTGTTTTCACTGACCTCTAACTGAAATTTATCATTTCAATTTATTTTATGTACTAGAAACATTATTCTGAGGAGTCCATAGGCTTCACCAGACTGCTGAAGGATGTCTGTGGTAAGGGAGGGGGGGAGGGGAAGGAAAAAAACATTTATTAAATGCTAACTATATGCCTAGACCGTGCTAAGCTCTTTACAGATATCTCATTTGATCCTCACAACAGTCTTGGGAGGTAGGGTGCCATTTTTGTCCTCATTTTACACTTGAGGACACTAAGATGAGCCAGCCTTCTCCGAGTCACCCTGCTAGCAAGTGTGTGAGGCCAGATTTGACTCCGAGCCCAGCTCTCGCCTGCCTCTCCTCGCTACGTCATTTATCCATGACAGAAAGGCTTAGGAACTCCTTATCTGCTGGGAGACAAGCCACGTACACATAGCTTTCATAACTGAATGGAGGGGTGACAGGAGCAGGGAGACCAATCAGCAGGCTGTTTTAGTTGTCCAGGTGTGACGTAATGAGGGCCTATACTGTGACGGGACAGTGTCAGGGAAGAGAAAGGGGCACATATGGGAGATGTTACAAAGGTAGAGAAGTGACAGAACTTTGCAGCTGATTGAGTATAGGGGTTGAGAGAAATAGAGTAGAGGATGGCACCTGGGTTGTGGTGGCTGTGAAGGTAGTGGTGCCCTAAAAACGGCAACAGGGAAGTTAGGATGAAGGGAGGGTTTGGGAGAAAGATAATGAACTCAGTTTTGGACTTGCTGAATTTAAGATCTGTATGGGACATCCTTTTTGAGGTGCCCAGCAGGCACAGGCAAGCCTGGAGATCAGCAGGGAGATTAGAAGCTGGATAAGCAGATTTGAGAATCCTTTGCATAGAGAACATAATTGAATCATAGGAGTTGGTCATATCAGACAGAGCCGCAGATGATACTTAATGGTTAGTAGGTGTGACTTGAATAAAATTCAGCAAAAAAAAAGGAGCGGTTGGATAGAAGAAGAGTGAGGAGGGAATAGTGTCACAAAGGTATCAAGGAGAAGAGGGTGATGGTGTTAGAGGCTCCAGAGGGGTCAAAAAGGATGAGCACTGAGAAAAGGCCATTAAGACCATTGGCAGTTTTGGAGAGAGCAGTTTTAGTTGAATGATGAGGTTGGACACCAGACCTTGGAACTTTAAAAAGACTGTGAGAGCAAGAGAGTGGTAGAGGCATCTCTTGTAGATGGCCTTCTCAGTGAGTTCAGCTGTGACAGAGAGGAGAGGTATGGTATCATAACTAGAGGGGGTGGGATGAGTCAAGGGAAGGTTTTTTGAGAAAGGGAGATAATGATAATGTTTGTAGACAGTGAGATACTGAAGGCTAATGAGACAGAAAGGATGAAAGGGCATTGCTTGTGCTAGGTAGAGGAGTTTGCTATGGTAAGGAGTAGGGGCCTCCCTCTTTGTGTGAGATGGGATGAAGGATGAGATAGAGGGAGAAGGCAGCTGAGTGATAGGGGAGAAGAGGGAGCTCCCTGTGGATGTCCTCAATTTTTTTAGTGAAACATGAGTCAGGTTTCTTATTTGAGAAGGTAAGGGAAAGGGAGGTTTAAGAAGGGGTGAAAAAGTTTGAAAACACTTATTGTGAACTGGAAAGTAAATCAACTAGGGGCTTATAAAGAGATCATATTATTGCATTGAGGGCCCAATTGAGATATATAATATAGATTTGTTGTGCACCTAGTCAGCATGCTTTCATGTTTTTCTCCAGCTTTTTTCAGCAGTAACGTGCATAGGAGTGGATTAAAGGCGGTACATGAGAATAATCCAGGGCTGAGAGTTGGGAGGGGAAGACTGGTGAGAGACAAAGGGCAAATAACTCGGGGGAAGAGAACAGGGTAGAGCTGAACTGGTTCACCAAGGGGTCAGGATGGGGAAGGGTGAAGTGTAGGTCGTGCTGACTAATAGCTTCAGAAAGAAGTGAAGGATGCCTCAAATGGTGGAAGGTGACAATGAGGATGAAGAACTAGGTTAGAGATTGCAGAGCAGAGGGAGAGGTAGAAGATAACAAATTATCAGATAAGGGAATTTCAGAGTTCATGAACGTGGAAATTGTGCATTTGTGGGTGATGGCAAGATCGAGGATAGGATCATCTTATCTCTTTGAGGAACTTAATGGGATGGAGATGTGAGTTGAGTAGCTTCTAGTTAGAGTATTTGAAGTATATGTTGAAGTCTCCCTAGTATAAGGGTTGGTGAGGAGAGAAAGACTGTAAGCCAGGCCCTGAATTCAACGGGAAAGGAATAGTGTCTCTGTCTTTGGTAAATAACAGCCACTGGAATCTTGATTGGGTCATGATTCTAGATTGAATGAACCTCAAAGGAAGAGAGAAGTTCCTGAGTGTTGATAGTAGGGTTGATAGCCTGGAAGTGGCAATGTAGAACAAATATTACAACCCCCACCATGCCTGAATAGTATCAAAGAATATTAGTGAAAGTTCAGGTAGTGCTGGAAAGGGTGGACCCCGGAAGCCATGTCATCAGGATAGAGCCCCAGGTCTCAGTGGAAGTTAGAAGATGGAAGGAGTGGGAAAAGAAAGACCAATAGAGTAGGCCTTTCAGAAAACTCAATGGGAGGGTAGTTCTAGAGTGAGGAGGTGGGTGAAGGAGGATAGAAATAAAGAAGTGGGCAATGGAGGATAGAGAATAGGTTTGTCTCGTGATAGGTTCAGAATAGCTGGGAAGGGGGGAGGGTACTACACGAAGTGGGGGTATGTTAGTTGTCAAGGAAATGAATTCAGGTGGGTTATCCATCCCTAGAGGACACAGTGTAGAAGTAGAACAGGCTATCATCATCTCTAGGGGGCTATGTGTACCAGTGGGGCAGAGTACTAGTAGAAGATGAACAGTGCCTTCTTTTGATACGGATATTGGACCTCAGGGTGGAGCCATCTCAGCGCATCAGGCCCTGTGTAGTTGGGAAATAGGATGGTGCTAAGTTTAGGAGATGGTGCAGACAGTGCAATGGAATGGCTTGGCCAGGTAAGAACCATCACTTCCTTCCTGGGTTGGTCAAGTAACTGCAGTTTGGCTGGATTTTTAGCCAAAAGAAAAACAGTAAGATGGAAAAAACTGGTCACACTTTTGGATCACATGATTTATCCAATGTTGCCCTAGACTCTCTGCAGGATGAATCGTAGAGGTCAAGTTCCTAGACGTAAATTAATAACCTTGTTGATCATAAAGAGTTCACTTAGTGCCTAATGCTTAAGAAGTACTAGTTGACTAAAATTCTTTTGAAAAAGATCCTATTAAAATGACAATCATGATTTAAACATGTACTTTTTAATCCTGCAAATGACACATTTGAAAGAGAAGTAACTCATAATTTCTTCATGGTTGGTGCAATACATATGTAATCAATCATTTGATAAGCAATAATTATGTGGCTCTAACTACTAGATAATCAGCTTTCTTAGTGTTTGGGGGTCCGTGAGTAGAAAACTTTGTATGAGAATCCAGGATTTAAGGAAATTGATCATTTGTTCTCCTCAATAAGAAGTGTATATGTTTCTGTATATGCTTATGTATTCTAAATTGTATTACAGATGCTTTAGAATTGTTGAGGACCTGCGGCTATGTAGGCCAGTCTTGCTCTTCATTCCTCCTACCTTTGTGTTCTTCAGTTGAAGAAACTGAGATCCATAAAGGTTATGTGTTTACCTAGTGTCAGACATTGGCAGACTCAGATTTCAAAACCAGACTCTTTGATTTCAAATCCATTTTCCTTTCTGCTTTGCCACAATACCTGATCATAAATGCCTGGAAAAAAGTGAAAAGTTACATAAACCCCGAAGATGATTGTGTAGAAATTAGGTGTCCTTCCTCTCTTGTCTATGGCATCATTACATTGTCATAGTTGACAGTGTCTGAAGAGTGAATTATGCCTTACTCAGTTAATTTTGTCAGTAGTGGAGATCTTAATTCCCAGACTTTAACTCTCTGTAATGACAAGCCATCAGCTGCTGTGATTTTGTAGAGTCATTGGGTTTAAGTCTGGAAAGAACCTCAGACACTATCTTATGCAACATCCTAATTTTTATATTTAAAGAAACTGAAGCCTTGAGAGAGGCTTCTTACCAGTATTAAGGTGCAGAGCTAGAATTTTTACCCAAGCCTTTCAATTCTTATACTTGGCCACTTTTCTCAAAGAAAGTATCCCTAGGGTTTTCACCTTTTGCCATGCAATTGTCATGATGCACAGTACTTCTCTGTGAATTTGGCAATACACTTCATTGTGTTGTGGCTGTGGGAATTCAACATAGAATCTCTAGAAAAGCCATGTTCTTGTGGGTTATTCTCTGACTGCATACAGGGTCTCTGTTTAGTTAACATTGACATATAAAAGTATGTTGCCATAGCAAGGAGAAGTTGGTGACAGCTTTTAGCTGAGCAGATGGAATTTTTTGGCTTCTATTAGGAATTTCATTATATAGATTTATATAGCTATTCAATCTCAATCACATTTAAGCCTGTTAGTAGTCCATATATTTTTGTCTAGATGATTTAAAACTACAAAAGGGAATACACTCTCACATATGTATACACACACATCTATATATATATACACACACATACATAACTTTTTCTGAGCTTGATTGCAGAATGTTCTGCAGTTATGTTTTGTTTTTGTACCTTTTTGAAATTCCAGTTTTCCTGATTTGTGTTTATGTAGCTTTAATCCTAGCCCTTTGCAGAGACACACTTTCTGGACAATTGCTATAGGTGGGACCTTCACATGGACCGGCATCTATGGTGTCAACCAGTCCCAAGTGCAGAGATATCTAGCCTGTAAAACCAGGTTCCAGGCAAAACTGTAAGTCCACATGCCATATGTTTGTAATTAGTATTTAAATTGTTTGTCTTTGACTAAGCTCTAAAAGAGGATAACATGTAAGAAATAAGGACAATTTTAATTCATTTAAAAAAAGTAATTAGGCTAAATAAATTTGTAGTTATAATACCTTTACTTCATTTGTTTCAGTATGTTTTAAATTGCTACTAGATATTCCTATGAGATGATTTGATTCATGAGTGAGCTTTGAATTTCTGTTAGTTATGTGAAAATTCCATTCCTTTCATGTTAATTTTTTCTCATAGTTTCCATTTTTCATCCTTTTGTCCTTTTTTTTTGATAATATTCATTGCAGTCTCCATGTGGCTGAAGACCAATATTTGACAGTCATTTCAAACGTACATAAGGACTGTCCTTCAGTAAGTGATCCATGGCCTCCTTGAAGGCGAAGACAATCTTTCCATTTGTATTTTTAAACATATCATGCACTTTTTGGGTACAGCATCAGTTTAATGATACCTTTTTATGCTAAGCTGTATCAGGTGACAGATCTAACACTATAGAATTAGTTGTAGCAGAATTTCGTAGCAATAATGACACTTCCAATAATGACACTTCTGGGCCAATGATGGAAACAGTAGTTAATGTATTGCATATTACAGTTAAGTCTTTTTTTATTTATTGGTGGTGATGACAAAATTAGACTGAATTTGCAAAGCATCCTTACTCAGTAATGGGGTTGGGAGACCTCATTGCTTCTCTGTTGGGATATATTGCCTCTTTTCCTTCTTTCTGCCTTTAAGCAATATGTGTGTGATGAAATCTCTGATTCTCCAGTTAAGCTTGTCAGTTTCTACTACCCACCAGGCTGCTAACATAGAGAATTTGTTGAAGCTTCAATTGCTCTGTTTGAAAGGGCATTTTGTCAAGATATGGGGACAAGTTATATAACTCCTTTTTGTCTGTTTTCTCATTTGCAAAATGATAGGTCACGAGGAATAATATTGCTTGCAATGTACCCATTTCCTAATATTGTTGTAAAGATCCAATGAAACAATGCTTGTTAAACATAAAGACTATTAGGCAACCATTTATTAAGTAAGTAATTTACTCTTTGTTAGGCACTGGGAGATAGACCAAAAAAAGTCCCTGCTTCCAAGGAATTTAGATCTGTTGGATACACAGTGCTGTCATAAATAAGTATATACACAATAGCTATAATTTAGTTAACTACAGTGTCGGAAGGAAGGAGGCCATGAGTAGTTGAAGGGACTAGGAAAGGCATTGTGAATAAGGTGGTCCTTAAATGGAATCTTGAAGGCAGTGAGGGATTCTGTGAGGTACATATGAGGCAGTACATTCCAGGCATGGGAGACAGCCAGTGCAAAGGCCTAGAGGTGGGAGATAGAGTGCTGTGGGAGGAATACAGAGAAGGCCAGTTTGGTTTGATTGTAAAGTACAGGAATGGAAGGAATGAATGGAGGATGTCAGGGATTATTATCTTAAAAAATTTCAAGAAACTATTCTCTCTCTCTCTCTCTCTCTCTCTTTCTCTCTCTCTCTCTCTCTGTCTCTCTCTCTCTCTGTCTCTCTCTGTCTCTCTCTCTCTCTGTCTCTCTCTGTCTCTCTCTCTTTCTCTCTCTCTTTCTCTCTCTCTCGGCATTTTGGATATTCTCATATGTCCAGCATGTCACCATTGCTGGACTTTTTATTAAGCATTTATCAAGTTCCTACTATGTGTCAGGCACTGTGCTAATTTACAAAGAGGCGAAAGATAGTTCCTGCCCTCAAGGAGCTTACAATCTAGTGGAGGAGATGAGAAGCAAACAAATAGACTCAAAACCTTTCTAGTTTTGTAATGTCTTGTATACTTTTTGTTCCACCAGCATGGCCTTTAAGGAAAGTTACTTCCGTGTTGTTGTATTCAGGCACCAACAGTGTAGAATTTTAGTGTTGTGGTAGCTTTTTTAATGTGTTAGAATAATAGATAGTCAGTATAATATAATATGCTATATCAAATACAATAAAATGTAACCCGTGCATTTTTCATTATCATGAGGAAGGATAGTGAAATTGTATTGTCTATGAATTTGTAGAGTCAATAACAGAATGCCTATACACTAGTTAATTAAGTTGTTTTTAAGTAGGTAGGTCATTCACTGGAAGAGTGATACCAAGCAGATATCTGTATTCTGAAGGTTTAGAGGTCTCCAGACATAAAATAGACCTATTGTTTTTGTCACCAGAATGTCCTAGTTTCTTGTATTTTAAGGATTATTTGTTCATTTGTCTGTTCAAAGCAAATGGAGCATAAACATGGTGTTGTATTGGTCTTATCTCTGAGGCAATTCAGCAGTGAGGCCCCACCCATGGGAGAAGTTAACAGGGAGGCCCCGCCCCCATTACAAGTCAGCAAAGAGGTCTCCCCTCTCCCCTCCAATGCAAGCCAGCAGCAAGGCCCCGAACCCTGGCACTAAAATCTTGAGACAGCGCAGAAACAGAATCCAACTTC
>NW_027556201.1:0-17603 GCF_003287225.1 Phascolarctos cinereus | reverse complement strand
AATTGGCCAATTGGAAAAAAATACACTGAAGAAAACAAGTCCCTAAAAAACACAATTGGCCAATTGAAGAAGGAAGACAAAAACTAACAGAAGATACACTGAAGAAAACAAGTCCCTAAAAAACACAATTGGCCATTGAAGAAGGAAGTACAAAAACTAACAGAAGAAAACAATCTGTTAAAAACTAGAATTGGACAAATGGAAACTAATGTCTCTATGAGAGAGCAAGAATCAGTCAAACAGAAACAAAAAAATGAAAAAATAGATGAAAATGTAAAATACCTCATCAGTAAAACAACCGACCTGGAAAATCGACTCAGGAGAGACAATTTAAAAATTATTGGACTACCTGAAAATCATGATGAAAAAAAGAGCCTGGACAGTATCTTTCAGGAAATCATAAAGGAAAACTGCCCAGAAGTCCTAGAACCAGAAGGGAAAATAACCATAGAAAGAATCCACCGATCACCACCTGAAAGAGATCCCAAATTGACAACCAAGAATATAATAGCAAAATTCCAAAATTACCAGATGAAAGAGAAGGTGCTGCAAGCAGCCAGAAAGAAACAATTTAAATATCATGGAACCACAGTCAGGATTACACAGGACCTTGCAGCTTCTACATTAAAAGACCACAGGGCATGGAACATGATATTCCATAAGGCAAAGGAGCTTGGAATGCAGCCAAGGATCAATTACCCAGCAAAAATGAGCATCATTTTTCAAGGGAGGAGGTGGATATTCAACGAAATAGGAGACTTCCAAACTTTCCTGATAAAAAGACCAGAGCTCAAAAAAAATTTGATCTTCAAGTACAGGACTCAAGAAGGACTTAAAAAGGTAAATGGGACAGAAGATACAATATGTTGTTAATAAGGGGGGGGCTGTTTAAACCCCTACAAGGGAATATGACTTGCAACCCTTGAGAACTGTATTGTTATTACACCTTGTTAAAGGAGTATACATAAAGAGGGTGGATATTAGTTGACTTTGATGTAATGATAAAAAAAAATCTAATCAAGTGGGTTAAATGGATCCAAATAAGTGGATCAATCTGATCTTAGAAAATGTACTGAGAAAGGAGGAGGCAGACAAGGGTAAATTACATTACAGGAAAAGACACAAAATCCTATTACAGCAGAGGGAAAGAAGGGGGGGAGCATTGTTTGAACCTTACTCTCATCAGATTTGGCTCAAGAAGGGCATAATATAATCAGTTAGGTATAGAAATCTAACTTGCCCTATAGGCAGTAGGAGGGAAAAGGGGAAAGAAAAGGGAGGGGGGGGAAAGAAGGGAGGGAAGAAGCAGTAAGACTAAAGGGGAAGAAAAGGGAAAGGGATAATAAAAGGGGAAGGGACTGAAGGAGGCAGTGGTCAAAAGCAAAACACTAGTGAAGGGGAGAAAGGAAAAAGGAGAAAGAAAAGCATAAAGGGGGAAAAGGATGGAGAAAAAGACACAGATAGTAATCATAACTGTGAATGTGAATGGGATGAACTCTCCCATAAAATGGAAATGGATTGCAGAATGGATTAAAAACCATAATCCTACAATATGTTGTTTACAGGAAACACATTTGAAAAAGAGTGACACATACAGGGTAAAGGTAAAAGGCTGGAGCAGAATATATTATGCTTCAGCTGAAGTAAAAAAAGCAGGGGTAGCAATCCTGATCTCAGACAAAGCAAAAGCAAAAATAGATCTAATCAAAAGAGATAAGGAAGGAAACTACATCCTGCTAAAAGGCACCATAGACAATGAAGTAATATCATTACTAAACATATATGCACCAAATGGTATAGCATCCAAATTCTTACAGGAGAAGTTCAGGGAGTTACAGGAAGAAATAGACAGCAAAAGTATACTAGTGGGTGACCTGAACCTCCCCCTCTGCACTAGATAAGTCTAACCACAAAATAAACAAGAAAGAAGTTAAGGAGGTGAATAGAACATTAGAAAAGTTAGGTATGATAGACCTCTGGAGAAAACTGAATGGGGATAGAAAGGAATATACTTTTTTCTCGCAGTACATGGCACATACACAAAAATTGACCATGTACTAGGGCATAAAAACCTCACAATCCAATGCAGAAAGGCAGAAATATTAAATGCATCCTTTTCAGATCATGACAATAAAAATTATATGTAATAAAGGGCCATGGAAAGATAGACTAAAAAATAATTGGAAACTAAATAATCTAATCCTAAAAAATGATTGGGTCAAACAACAAATCATAGAAACAATCAATAATTTCATTCAAGAGAATGACAATAATGAGACAACATACCAAAACCTATGGGATGCAGGAAAGCAGTTCTTAGGGGAAGTTTTATATCTCTAAATGCTTACATAAATAAAATAGAAAAAGAGGAGATTAATGAATTGGGCATACAACTAAAAAAACTAGAAAAAGAACAATTAAAAATCCTCAACTAAACACCAAATTAGAAATATTGAAAACCAAAGGAAAAATTAATAAAATTGAAATTAAGAAAACTATTGAACTAATAAATAAAACTAAGAGCTGGTTTTATGAAAAAACCAATAAAATAGATAAGCCTTTGGTTAATTTAATTAAAAAAAAGAAAGAAGAAAACCAAATTACTAGTATCAAGAATGAAAAGGGAAGCTACCACCAAGGAAGAGGAAATTAAAACAATAATTAGGAATTATTTTGCCCAACTATATGCCAACAAATTTGACAATCTTAGTGAAATGGATACATATTTACAAAAATATAAATTGCCCAGATTAACAAAGAGGAAGTAAAATACTTAAATAACCCCATCTCAGAAAAAGAAATTGAACAAGCCATTGATGAACTCCCTAGGAAAAAATCTCCAGGGCCAGATGGATTTACATGTGAATTCTATCAAACATTTAAAGAACAATTAATTCCAATACTATATAGACTATTTGGGAAAATAGGTGAAGAAGGAGTCTTACCAAATTCTTTTTATGATACAAATATGGTGTTGATACCTAAACCAGGAAGAGTCAAAATAGAGAAAGAAAATTATAGACCAATTTCTCTAATGAATATAGATGCAAAAATTTTAAACAAAATACTAGCAAGTAGATTGCAGCAACTTATCACAAGAATAATACACTATGACCAGGTAGGATTTATACCAGGAATGCAGGGTTGGTTCAATATTAGGAAAACTATCAGCATCATTGAGCATATCAACAACAAAACCAACAGAAACCACATGATCATCTCAATAGATGCAGAAAAAGCTTTTGATAAAATACAACACCCATTCCTATTAAAAACACTAGAAAGCATAGGTATAAATGGAGTCTTCCTTAAAATAATAAATAGCATTATCTAAAACCTTCAGCAAGCATTATATGTAATGGGGACAGGCTAGAAGCATTTCCAATAAGATGGGGGTGAAACAAGGATGTCCATTATCACCACTGTTATTCAATATTGTACTGGAAACTTAGCTTTAGCAATAAGAGAAGAAAAAGAAATTGAAGGCATTAGAATAGGCAAAGAAGAAACAAAGCTATCACTCTTTGCAGATGACATGATGATATACTTAGAGAATCCTAGAGAATCAAGTAAAAAACTACTTGAAATAATAAACAACTTTAGCAAAGTTGCAGGCTATAAAATAAACCCACATAAATCATCAGCATTTCTATATATTACCAACAAAGCCCAACAGCAAGAGATAGAAAGAGAAATCCCATTTAAACTTACTGTAGACATTATAAAATATTTAGGAGTCTACCCCTGAAACAAACCCAGGAACTCTATGAACACAATTACAAAACACTTTTCACACAAATAAAATCAGATCTAAATAATTGGAAAAACATCAGTTGCTCATGGGTAGGCGAGCTAATATAATAAAAATGACAATCCTACCTAAGCTAATTTACTTATTCAGTGCCATACCAATCAAACTACCAAAAATTATTTTATAGAGTTAGAAAAAATAATAACAAGATTCATTTGGAAAAACAAAAGGTCCAGAATATCAAAGGAACTAATGAAAAGAAATGCAGGGGAAGGTGGCCTAGCAATTCCAGATCTTAAATTGTATTATAAAGCAGCAATCATCAAAACTGCTTGGTACTGGCTAAGAAATAGGGAGGTGGATCAGTGGAATAGGTTAAATATGCAAGACACAGTAGTCAATGACTATAGTAATCTATTATTTGATAAACCCAAAGACCCCAGCTTCTGGGATAAGAACCCACTCTTTGAAAAAAACTGCTGGGAAAACTGGAAAAGAGTATGGCAGAAACTAGGCATAGACCCAAATCTCACACCATATACCAAAATAAAGTCAAAATGGGTTCATGACTTAGATATAAAGGCTGATACCATAAGTAAACTGGGAGAACAAGGAATAGTTTACCTATCAGATCTATGGAGAACAGAAGAATTCATGACCAAACAGGAGATAGAGAACATTATGAAAAGCAAAATGGATAATTTTGATTACATTAAATTGAAAAGTTTTTGCACAAACAAAGCCAATGCAACTAAGATTAGAAGGAAGGTAGAAAATTGGGAAAGAATTTTTACAACCAGTCTCTCTGATAAAGGCCTCATTTCTAAAATATATAGAGAATTAAGACAAATTTATAAGAACACAAGCCATTCCCCAATTGATAAATGGTCAAAGGATATGAACAGACAGTTCTCAGATGAAGAAATTAAAGCCATCTATAGTCATATGAAAAAATGCTCTAAATCATTATTGATTAGAGAAATGCAAATCAAAACAACTCTGAGGTACCACATCACACCTATCAGATTGGCCAACATGACAAAACAGGAAAATGATAAATGTTGGAGGATGTGGGAAAATTGGAACACTAATACATTGTTGGTGGAGTTGTGAAATGATCCAACCATTTTGGAGAACAATTTGGAACTATGCCCAAAGGGCTACAAAAATGTGCATACCCTTTGATCCAGCAATAGCACTTCTAGGGCTATATCCCAAAGAGATCAAACAAATGGGAAAAGGACCCACATGTACAAAAATATTCATAGCAGCTCTTTTTGTGGTGGCAAAGAATGGGAAATTGAGAGGATGCCCATCAATTGGGGAATGGCTGAGCCAAGTTGTGGTATATGAATGTAATGGAATACTATGATGAACAGGCTGACTTCAGAAAAACCTGGAAAGACTTATATGGTCTGATGCTGAGTGAAGTGAGCAGAACCAAGAGGACTTTGTACACAATAACAGCCATTATGCAATGACTAAGATTGTTAAACTGAACCCTTCTCAGCATTACAAGGATCTAAGACATCTCCAGAGGCCTGGGATGGAAAATGCTGTCCACATCCAAAGAAAGAACTATGGAAGTCTAATCGCTATCACTTATTTTTATCTTCTGTTGAGTTTTGTTTCATCTTTCTGATGGTTCCTCCTATTGGTTCTAATTTTTACTTACAACTTCACTAATATAAAAATATTTTTCATGGGCATGTAAATGTAAAGCCTATATCAGATTGTGTGCCATCTTGGAGGGTGGGGGAGGAAGGGGGAGAAAAATTTTCAACTCAAAAGCATATGGAAGTGATTGTTGAAAATCAAAATAAATTAATAAAAAAAATTTTAAATAAAAAAAACAAATACTCCATATGAACATTTGGAATGGACATGTCTGTAAATTTGCACATATCCTGTTTCTTTTGAATAACTACAATTCTACTTTGCTCTTAAAGTGCATTATTTTCTTGGATGTAGGCATGCCATACTGGGCAGTCCTGTGCCAGTGTCTTCAATGTCTCATAATCAATTTCAAAGTTCTTCAGAGAGACCTTTTCTTATATCACTTTTTCTGACTTCCATGTGAGCACTTGCCTTATGTGAGTTCTCAGTAAAATAGTCTTTTAGGCAAGGGTATGTTTGACATTTGAACAATGTGGCCAGATCATGGAAGTTATGCTCTCTGCAACAGAGATTGAATACTTGGCAGTTCAGCTCAAGAAAGGACCTCAGTGTCCAGTACTTTACCTTTCCAGGTGATCTTCAGATTCTTCCTAAGATAATTTAAATGGAAGCAATTACGTTTCCTGGTATGGCATTGGTAGACTTCCCAGGTTTCATAGGCATTCAACAATAAGGTCAGCACATAGACCTTCAGTTTGGTAAGCAACCCAATACCTCTTCTTTCCCATACTTTCCTTTGGAGCCTCCCAAAAATTGAGTTAGCTCTGGCAATGGGTGTGTCAACCTCATCATCTACATCAACATCCCTGGAAAGTATATTGCCAAGGTGAATGAACTTATCCACAGCATCCCAAATTTCTCCATTACCTATAACTCATCATTCCACGTATAGATGGTATGGTGCTGGCTAATGGGCAACTTCTGTTTTCTTGGTGTTAATTGTCAGGCCAAAATTAGCAAAGTGGCAGAGAATCAATCCATCCTCTGTTATGTCTCAGTCTCAGAAGCTGCATTTGGAGAACAATCATTTGGGAATAAAAAGTTACATGCCAACTCTTCCTCCATTTTAGTATTGGCTTGTAGCCTTTTCAAGTTTCCAGTAGGACTAGTCCTTAGGTAAAAACTGAAGAACTTTTCATCTAAGACTTGGCTCCTGCTAATAATGGAGTAAATGAACTTAGGATCTGGTGCAACCCAATATCTCACAGTTGATTATTTTCCATTTGGGGTACCTCAAGTAGCATGAACCTCTAATTGCTTCTTGCTATAGTTAACTCAACAGCCATAAAGTGAAAAGAGACTAGAAATGGCAAGAAACTTTCTCTGTCCAAATGCTATCTTACATCCACTGTGCCTACTCTGTCTCTGACCTTAAGCTCTTGAATTCAACTTTCCAGTGGCCAAGAAGTACATCACATCCGCTTTGACCCTTCCAATTTAGCTGTTCCTTCACTTCTCCTCTGACACCCCATAATCTTGGAGAGAAGTAGGGATTGAAGTAAAGGTATTACATCAGGTCCTAAGAATGTTTAGAGTGAAAAAAAACAAGGTGAAAGATATAATAGCTATCTTTAAGTATTTGAAGGGAGATTTCCTAGAAGGATGGCAGAATAAAAGGTAATCTTGGGTTCGGTTCCTCATCTGCCATCACAAATATAAAAAAAGAAAAATATCCCCAAATGGAACAAAACAATCATGAAAGGAAAAGGAAAATTGAAAGAACTTGCCACAAGGAAATTTGTAAAGAAAAAATAACCTAAGACCAGTTCAACAGTCTTTGACTCTTGTCACCCCTAACACCTTTTCCTCTTCCCTCAGTCCACAATGTTATTTATCAGCATTTGCAGAAGCCCTTGACAGTATCCTAGAGGGCTTGCTCCCAAGGAAGGCCAATGTACTTAGACCAGTCCTAAGGCACAGGGAAAAGAAAAGGAACCCTCAAGATTTGCAAAGATGACAAAAAGTGAAAATGACAATTGATGGCAGGCCTTCAAGAAAACAATCACAGTAATGCACTGTTGGTGGAGCTATGAATTTGTTCTGCTGTTCTGTAAAGAAGATTGGAATTATGCCTTCAAAGTCATTAAACTGCTTAGTAATGCCGTTAGTGATCCTTTACCCTAATAATATCAAAGAGAAAGGAAAAGGACCTAAAAATACAAAAATATTTATAGCCACTCTTTTATGCTAAAGAAAAAAAGCAACCCTGGAAATTAAAGGAGTAAAAGGTAACAAATTGTATCAACATAATAGAATGTTTTCACATCATAAGCATGGAAGGGATAGTTTCTGAGAAAACCAAGGAGAGTGGCATTAACTGATAAAGAATGAAATGGGCAGAACCTAAACAATTAATACAATAGCAACACTGTAAAGAAAAATCATGTTGAAAGAACAGAGCTTTTCTAATCAATTAAATGACCCACCAGCATTCCAGATGACCAATGTAGAAGAACACTATCATCTCCTGACAGAAAATGAGTGCAAACAAGAAACAAAATAAGGCATGAATTTTTTTTGGAGGGGACATGGTCAATGTGGTAATTTGTTTTGCTTGACCTTGCATGTTTATTGCAAAAGGTTTTCTTGTTCTTTTTTTTCCCCTCAATGGGTATCAGGAAACCTAAAGAGAAAGGGGAAAGGGCAAGTCGGATAGATTCCTAATATTCTTCCTCCCTCAAAAAGAAGTAAGAATGTGAAAGAAAGAATGACAGACAAGCAGGACAACTTAGAAAACTATATGATGAAGGAATCATATGTTTAAAAAGAAAGGAGACTACATAATGTAGATTCAGTTTCATGTATGGTTCTCTCCTGTTCTTCAATCGCATATGGAAATATTCATTTTATTTGATGTTTGTTAAGTTCACAATAAAAATAAAATGAAGAAAAAAGGGAAAAATCAAAAAAGGACCAGGAGATAGAAAGGGGAATAAAGGAGCTGAATTTTGTCACTCTGGTTTTAAATTTAATACACACTTTAAAAGAATAGTCTGTACATAGTGGAAATTCATGGATTCTGATATAGTCATCTTATTTATTCTATGTACATTGGAATCTCCATGTTCATGGATGATTAAGTTCATAATAAAAAATTTAAATTTAAAAGAAGAAATGTGAGCATTGGCAAAGGATTAGAGAGCCTGAGGGAGATTGTGAAGGAGGTAGAGCCCCAGAAGTACAGGGCTTGTTACAACTGTTCATTATATAGAAGAAAGAAGCAGCCAGCAGAAGTAGTGAGAGAAAGGTGGAGAAGAGACCCAACTGTAAAGGCTTCTCAGTGTTTTCTCCTCACTAATGTCATAGGGGAGCTGCTCCTTACCACCTCAAAAACAACTCATAAAAATTCAATAGAGAATCAGTCGCAGAGAAGAGGTAAGCCTAGAATAATAGAATTGGAAAAGGGAGAGAGTAGATTATCTACCTAAATTGTTGGGAGGGGCAGAGTTTAGAGATACATAAATGGGAGTCAAAGGTTTAGTGGATGGATTACTTAACACATAGGGGACAAATGGTGAGTAGAAAGACAAAAAATGAGACTGGGACCCTCTGTTTCACAGTACAATTCCATCACATCCCAATGTTTTCATGGAAAACGATTCCTGGGAAAAGATTCAAGCATTACTAGAAGCAGAAACTAGTAATGGGTGGTGGGAGAACTAGGTTTTACAAATTAGTGTCATTGAAATTAAGACAATGGTTTATGGGCAAGGGGTGGTCATAAATAAAAATAGACAGAGAAACAGAAAATAGCAGTTTAAACTCAAGGAATTAATGATTAGGCATGGTAATGAAATGAAGGGAATTTTTCAGGGAGGAGATGAGTCAAATCAGTGAAAGCAAAACAAAGTGTAGAACCTAGGTTCTGATTTGAGGATTAATTATATATGTGTATATGTATGTGTGATATTTGTATATATATAAATTCCAATTCATGTAGTTAATATAATTTAACTCCTAATAAGTAATTTAACTTTTAATATATAATTTGCATTATAATAAACTATATTAAATTACATATTGGTGGGTAGCTAGGTGGTGCAGTGAAGAGAGTGATGGGACTGATTTCAAGAAGACTCATCTTTCTGGGTTCAAATCTGGCCTCAGACACTTACTAGCTGTTTGACACTGGGTAAGTCACTTAACCCCATTTGCCTCAATTCTCTATCTGTAAAATGAACTGGAGGAGAAAATGGCAAACTGCTTCAGTATCTTTGCCAAGAAAACCCAAAATGGGGTCACAAAGAGTTGAACACAACTGAAGAATGACTCAACAACAACAAAAAATACATATTTGATATTTATGTAATTAAACTTTCACATTTATACATATTTAAACTCCATGTAAATATAGATGTGTATATACATACATGCATATGATGAGAAAGAAAAGCAGAGAGAGTAGATGAAAATATATATACAATATATATAAAAATTTTTATATATAATATATATAAATATATGTTGTGCTTATATATTAAAATATGCAGACAGATGTAGAGAATGAAAATAAATAGGAGATGATATAGGCTATTTATTTAAGTGAAAGTTAATTGTCTCCTCATAATTTTCTTCCCTTCCTCTCATTTCTTTACCTAATTTTTCTTCTACTGCTCTTATTTTATTTTTAGCTCTTCTAGGAATATTTGTTGGGCTTGTGTCCAACTCATTTTTTTTTAAAGCTTTGCTTATATCTGTTTTAATTTCATCATCTTCTGAGTTTGTTCTCTGTTACCATAGTAACTTTTTTATGGTTAGATTCTTGTTGTTGTTGTTGTTGTTTGTTTACTTTTTCAGCCTATTCCTTGATTTTGAATTTAGTTCAAAGTTGAGCTCTGTTGTGAGCAAGGAAGGGCAAGAGTTAAGAAGGGAGGTAGGCAGGGGCACTGTCCCATGCTTCAAGTTTTTTTCACACTCCTGTTTTCAGAGCTATTTCTGGGAGTTTGAAAAGTTTTAATACTTCCCAAGTGATGTGATCCATGTGGTCACTCTCCTTGTCTGCACTCAGTTCCTTACTCAGGACAGACCCCTGATCTCTTGAGATTGAAATCAATACTGCTCCTTAGGGATTCTGTTCCCTTGCAACCAGAAGTAATAATGCTCCTCAGGGTCTGTGATCCTTTGTGACCAAAAGTGATACTGCCCCTGTTTTCCCTAAGTATCCCATCTTTGAACTATGACTCAGAAGTGAATATAATTGAATGGAGTTGCCAAATAGCTTTCAGTCCTGCTTCCAGTGCTAGCACAGGAGTCCCCTGTGGTCTCTTTCTGACTGGTTGTCAGGTTCCCTTATGGTGTCTGGCCTGAGAGCTTCTGAAGCTGCCATTTCTTCTGTTGCCATGTCCTGTTCCCACCACTGGTGTTGTATTCACATGGTTTCCAGGCCAGCTTCTACCCCCATGTCACAAATCTCTCCTTCCAAACTCATAAGTTATCTTAGGCTGGAAGATT
The DNA here is from genome assembly GCF_003287225.1 of Phascolarctos cinereus. NCBI lineage: Eukaryota > Metazoa > Chordata > Mammalia > Diprotodontia > Phascolarctidae > Phascolarctos > Phascolarctos cinereus. Next base: position 6,724 of record NW_027556201.1, on the reverse strand, counting down.
GTCTCAACTAGACATTTTGTTGGTTCTGTCACTCCAGAATTCTATCTGAGATCTTATTTTAAGGTTGTTGGGAGAGGATTGTTGGCAGAAGTCAACTGAGTGATTCCTCTACTCCACTATTTTGACTCCCTGGGTTGAGAATTCTTAACCAAACAAGTAACACAGGCAAGGAACTACTAAGACAGATTGTTGCATACATTGTTAGATGTATTCATTACATCAATTTTTTTTGCCTTGTTTTCTTTTGTTACAAAGCAAAATTAAAGTTAGGGGAAAAAGTTATTTTCTCATAGAAATTACAACACTGTAATAATCAAGAGCAAGAAAAGGTATTTTAAGTGTTTTTAAAAAATATAAATTAATTAATTTATTTTTAGTTTTCAGCATTCACTTCCAAAAGATTTTGAGTTACAAAATTTCTCCCTATCTTGTCCCTCCCCCCACCCCAAGATGGCATGCATTCTGAGTACCCCTTCTCCTAATCTTCCCTCCTTCTATCACTCTCCCCCCTTCTCTTATCCCATTCCCCTTCAATTTTCCTTTAGGCCAGGATAGATTTCTATACCCCATTTCCTATATTTCTTGTTTCCCAGTTGCATGTGAAAATAACTTTTTTAACTTTTGTTTTTAAAATTTTAGATTCCAAATTTTCTTCCTTCCTCCCTCCCCACCCATCCTTATTGAGAAGGCAAGCAACTTGATACAGATTATACATATGTAGTCATGCAAAATACTTCCATAGCAGTCATGTTGTGAAAAACTAAGTATATTTCCCTTCATCCTATCATGCCCTCCATTTTTTCTATTCTCTCTTTTGACCCTGTCTCTCCTTAGAAGTGTTTGCTTCTGATTACCCCCTCCCTCAATCTGCCCTCTCATCTATCATCCTCCTGCTCTATTGTCCCCTTCCATCCCCTGTTTCTCAATAGGGTAAGATAGATTTCCATGCCCAATTGACTGTGTATGTTATTCTCTCCTTAAGCCAAATCCTATGAGAATAAGATTCACTCATTCCCTCTCACCTTCCCCATTTTGCTCTTCACTGTAAAAGCCTTTTCTTGTCTGTTGTATGTGAGATAATTTACCCCATTCTACCTCTCTCTTTCTCCTCTCATTTCTCATAGAAATTACAACACTATAATAATCAGGAGCAAGAAAAAGTATTTTTAAGTGTTTTTAAAAGAAATATTTAAAGGATTGTCTTGTAGGAGTAGATTTTCTCTACTGTATCCCAGAGATCAAAACCAGAGGCAGTGGATAGAGATTTTTTAAAAAGCATAGTTAAACTTTATAAGGAAATACTTCTAGCAATGGAAGCTACTCCAAAAATGCAATGGTCTTCTTTCTGAGGTAGAGATTCCCTTCACATTAGACTTCAAGATGATTGAACACTCCTGGGAAGATGTCATATAAATATAGATTAGAAAAGAGGGCCTCTGAAGTCTCTTCCAATTGTGAGATTCCATTATTCCATAGCTGAAATCTACATGATTTCATTGTATGCATGTGTTGGTGTAGTACAACATCAGAGATACTTCCCCAACTCCTACTTGTAGTGGTGGACTGAGTTTCTAAAAGATTGTTACTGCTGTTCCCTATGGATTCTTGAGTGGTCACACTCCTGGACTAGTTTTCCATAGCACTATGGGGAATAACTGAGTTTCCTCAACAAATTACAATATATTTCATAAATGATGTTATCTGCTTTCATCTAATGACCCCAAATCCTCCGTGTTCCTTTCAAATTGACTAAGATTTCATTCATAGATAGTTTTCATTTGATTGATTGATTGAGATGAGATGTGTGGCCTTCTATGATTAATTGGGATGAGAAATGACCCTCATTTTTACAATAGGATAATAGAATAAGCCCATAAAAACAACATTGTCTTGGCTGAACTCTGCTTATGTAGTGTCTGGGTGATGAGTACAAGGACCTTATGGCAAACTCAATTAGAGATACTGTATTCCAAAATAATAGAAAGAAATTACTTTCCTATATCCTTTTCAAGGAAATGGAAATATGAAATGAATTAAACTAACAGCTCTAGGGCTCTGTGTAAGCTACTTTCTTCTCGTTATTATAAATGTGAATAGTATTCTTTAATCACTGGAGTCTATAATGTTCCTTTCCTTACTTTAAACTTTTCTTTATATGCAGCCCTGCTTACTTCTTCATGTCTCCTAATCCTCCTTACAAGAATGAATATATTACTCAGATATTATGGTAATTTAAAACCCTATTCTTGATTTCTTCAACCAATCTTAGCTTAACCTCTTCTCCAGAAGAATAACTTTTGCTTTCCTAAATCCAGCATGCACCTAACATGGAGATTTGAAATCACTGTCTCTTGACATATAAAGAGGTATTTTGAAGAGTTTTTTGAAGCACTAATTCTGGTTCAAAAATTTAAAAGAAAAATCTTCAAATACAGCTTCATCTCCCTTATGTGAAAACAGTGGGATTATTTTTTATTAATAATTAATAATTATTAATAATTAATAATTGGCTGTGCTTTAGCCAATATGTTATTCCATATTAACTTCTTGGGGTATATATTACACCTCCTCCAGCATATCTAATCTAATGTTACCATCATTAGGTTCTCATCAGAGTTTAATTTGCTTCTTGGTTTTTGGCTCATTCCCTGGAATTAGCACTATAGTTTACTTCAAAAGCCTGCTTTTGTCTTCATGATAGACAACAAAATAGTATCTTGGGGCAGAATGTTTGGAAAGGGGGGAAGGAAGGAACAGTGAGCAAAGTTGCATAAATAAAGCAAACTTATACATCTGTCAGAGTAAATTTATTTTGAAATATTAGATCATTTTGAACCTTAGTTAAAACACTTGGTTTTAAAACAGATATACTAGTCTTTAAATTTTTAAGGCTTTCTTATCTCTAATAATATTTTTTCAACTACTTGTCTTAATGATCCTTGTATTCTATAAGTGGATCCAGTCATGGCCAAAAATGAGTACATTTATTCTGCTTACCTCCCCACTAATTTGTCTTTGTAGCAGAAACCCTAATATTTATCTGCCATATTATTCTTATTGTTATAAGCCATTGCCATGCCCCCTAGTTTTATATCAAAGAAACGGCAATGTAAAAGAAGGGTCCTCATTTTCATTTTTTGTTTGTTTTTAATTTTTGACATGTGTGTATGTGTTCCTACTTTCTGTGCAGCATTACATGGGCAGATGAGAACAATTTGTCCTTATGGCCATGAAGACAGCTTAAGCAAGAGCTTTGAAGTACTGAGAGTTTGGTCAGACATCAAAGATGCCAAGGTCATCCACTACATTCAGGGCAATTCCCAGTCATCTTGACTGTTGTCTTGCCACTGACTGGTGACTCTGAAGAAAGAGAGTGAAGCTGATAACTTTGTTCAACTCTGCATCACTTCAGTTCATGCGAGAGTCATGGCATTTCCCTTGACATCATTAGTCTTCTTCAAAAATGAAGGACTAACAATAACAATGATAACTTTCCCTGATATTAATGAATCATTTACTACTTACTCAGATTTCAGTGACTTTCATTCAAATCCAATGGACATAGAATGAATGAGTAAATTAATGATTTAAAAAATGTGTTTATTAAGCACTTAAGTAAAATATGGCTGAGGATTGCCTGAAATTGTAGGCCAGGTGAGGCACTCACTATTTAGCACAGATTAAAGTGTTAAACCTTCCAGAGTATACTTTCTGATCCAGTTGACAAGGCTATGAGTTAAGCCATAGAGAAGTGTGACCTTAGGGAGTAATATGCCCATAAGGAACTTACAAAATAATGGAAATAATTTTTTTCAAATACATCAAGAGGTCCATTTTTTAATCAGTTTAAGAACCCTCTGCACAGATACATATGTCAATCCTTTTCTGCCTTTATCTTTATGGGTTGTAAGGACTTTGAAAAGTCACCAGATGGCGGCTGACTTTTTAGTTATGAACATCTCTGAATTTAGCTAACATGCTCCTCAGAGGACAAAAAAAAAATGGGCCTATACTTGACATTTGGGAATACTTTTTAAATTTGTGCTTCACTGTAATAGTCCTTAAAAAATAAGAAGCATAGAAGATGGCTGAGTAAAAAGATAGTCGCTTTCACCCTCTAAAAACCTCTGAACCTCTGAAAACCCAGAAAATATCAACCTAGAAAAAAAAAAACCTGGAACAGCTGAAGTAGAAGAAAGATGGGGAACAGCAGTGCAGCAGCTCAGAAAACAGGTCTCCCAGTGCCTCAGCAAAAATAAGGGAAGCAGCACTACAAAAGGCCCAAGGTGGATAAGCACCTTGGAGCATTCATCCAAAAGGAGCTGAGGAATGCAACCTAGAGTCTTCCTGAAGTCCCAGCCTTGCTGATTCCAACCCAACACAAGGTAAGCTGTCAGAACCCTACAGCCTCCAACTGTCAACCAGGAGGAGATCCTGAAGCCCAGGTGGTAGAGCAGGCAAACACCAACACCTGGACCTCTGACTGCCTCACTGAGGGCAGGGGAACTGATGGAAACCAGTTCAAAAAACCACCAGGTACCTCGGCAATCTACCACAAAGGAACCTCCCAGCACATTAGCAGAAATGAGGGAGACAACACTTGCAAGGGGCCCCAGGCAGGTAAACACCCTGAGCACCCATCTAAAAGGAGCTGAAGAAAGCTAAAAAAGGGAAAGCAGGCAACCTAGAATTGCCTGAAAATTCCACCTTGCTGATTCCAGCCAATTGCAAATATAAGAGGCCCCAGAATGCAAAACCAGGGATCAAGACCTAGGCTCCCAACACAAGAAGCTAAGGTCAGTGCCCTCTGTTCCCCAGCAGGAGAGCTCAATCTTTTTAAAGGCCAGGGAATAAAGAAACATGAGTAAAAGAAACCTACCATAGATTCACATAATGAGAAGAGTGGAGATCAAGATGGAAATTCTGAAGAGGACAACATTGTCAGCACACCTACATCTGTAACATCAAAAGGGAATGTGAACTGGTCTGAAGCCCAAAAACCCTTCTTAGAAGAGCTCAAAGGATTTTAAAAGTCTAATGAGAGAGGTAGAAGAGTCCTTAAAAATGCAATCAGCCAATTGGAAAAAAAAAAGTACACTGAAGAAATAAGTCCCTAAAAAACACCAATTGGCAAACTGGAAAAAAAATACACTGAAGAAAACAATCCCTTAAAAAACACAATTGGCCAATTGAAGAAGGAAGTACAAAAACTAACAGAAGAAAACAATCTGTTAAAAACTAGAATTGGACAAATGGAAACTAATGTCTCTATGAGAGAGCAAGAATCAGTCAAACAGAAACAAAAAAAAAAAAAAAATAGATGAAAATGTAAAATACCTCATCAGTAAAACAACCGACCTGGAAAATCGACTCAGGAGAGACAATTTAAAAATATTGGACTACCTGAAAATCATGATGAAAAAAAGAGCCTGGACAGTATCTTTCAGGAAATCATAAAGGAAAACTGCCTGGAAGTCCTAGAACCAGAAGGGAAAATAACCATAGAAAGAATCCACTGATCACCACCTGAAAGAGATCCCAAATTGACAATGCCAAGGAATATAATAGCAAAATTCCAAAATTACCAGATGAAAGAGAAGTGCTGCAAGCAGCCAGAAAGAAACATTTAAATATCATGGAACCACAGTCAGGATTACACAGGACCTTGCAGCTTCTACATTAAAAGACCGCAGGTGCATGGAACATGATATTCCTTAAGGCAAAGGAGCTTGGAATGCAGCCAAGGATCAATTACCCAGCAAAAATGAGCATCATTTTTCAAGGGAGAGTGGATATTCAATGAAATAGGAGACTTCCAAACTTTCTTGATAAAAAAGAGCAGAGCTCAACAAAAAATTTGATCTTCAAGTACAGGACTCAAGAAGGACTTAAAAAGGTAAATGGGACAGAAAGATATATTGTTAATTATAAGGGGGCTGTTTAACACCCTACAAGGGAATATGACACTTGCAACCTTGAGAACTGTATTGTTATTACACCATGTTAAAGGAGTATACATAGGGGATATATTAGTTGACTTTGATGTAATGAAAAAAAAATCTAATCAAGTGGTTAAATGGATCCAAATAAGTGGATCAATCTGATCTTAGAAAATGTACTGAAAGAGAGGAGGCAGACAAGGGTAAATTACATTACAGGAAAAGACACAAAATCCTATTACAGCAGAGGGAAAGAAGGGAGGGGGGAGCATTGTTTGAACCTTACTCTCATCAGATTTGGCTCAAGAAGGGCATAAATATATCAGTTAGGTATAGAAATCTAACTTGCCCTATAGGCAGTAGGAGGGAAAAGGAAAGAAAAGAGAGGGGGAGAAAAGGGAGGGGGGAGAAGGGAGGGAAAAGCAGTAAGACTAAAGGGGAAGAAAAGGGAAAGGGATAATAAAAGGGGAGGACTGAAGGAGGTGGTGGTCAAAAGCAAAACACTAGGGAAGGGGGGAAAGGAAAAAGGAGAAAGAAAAGCATAAATGGGGGGGAAAAGGATGGAGAAAAAGACACAGATAGTAATCATAACTGTGAATGTGAATGGGATCTCTCCCATAAAATGGAAAGGATTGCAGAATGGATTAAAAACCATAATCCTACAATATGTTGTTTACAAAACACATTTGAAAAAGAGTGACACATACAGGGTAAAGGTAAAAGGCTGGAGCAGAATATATTATGCTTCAGCTGAAGTAAAAAAAGCAGGGGTAGCAATCCTGATC
>NW_027556200.1:0-17739 GCF_003287225.1 Phascolarctos cinereus | reverse complement strand
TAACCAATTTAAGATCTCAAAAAAACCCCAACTCTATAAATTTTAAAGATTAACAAGGTATTGTGTCTGGCAATTTAAAAAACAAAACATCAAGAATGCTTGAAAGTCCTCTCCAGGGGAAAGAATGGATTTTCAATGAAATAGAGGACTTTCAAGCATTCTTGATGAAAAGACCAGAGCAGAATGGAAAATCTGACTTTCAAATACAAGACTCAAGAGAAGCATGAAAAGGTAAACAAGAAAGAGAAATCATAAGGGACTTAAAGTTGAACTGTTTTTCCTGCATGGAAATATGATATTTGTAACTCATGAGACCTTTCTCAGTATTAGGGTAGTTGGAGGGAATATCTATACACCTATATCTATCTGTCTCTATCTATCTATACATATACATAGACATATATATGTAAATATATATAAGAGAGACAGACAGAGAGACAGACAGACAGACAGACAGAAAGAGGGCATAGAATGAGTTGAATATGAAGGGATGATATCTAAAAAATAAAATTAAAGAGTGAAAGAAGAATGTACTGGGAGGAGAAAGGAAGAGGTAGAATGGGGTAAATCATATCACATAAAAGAGGCAAGAAAAAGCTTTTACAGTGGAGGGGAAGAGTGGGTTGGTAAGAGGGAATGAATGAACCTTACTCTCATTGGATTTGGCTTAAGAAGGGAATAACATGCACACTGAATTGGGTATAGAAATATATCTTACCCTACAGGAAAGTAGGGGGAAGGGGATAAGAGAGGGGGGATGATAAAAGAGAGAGCAGATTGGGGGAGAGTTAATGAGAAGCAAACACTTTTGAGGAGGGACAAGGTCAAAGGAGAGAAGAGAATAAATGGGGATGGGCAGGGATAGGATATAGGGAAATACAGTTATTCTTTCACAACATAATTATTATGGAAGTGTTTTGCATAACCACACATGTATAATCTATATCAAATCACTTGCCTTCTCAGTAAGGGCTGGTGGGGAGGGAGGAAGGGAGAGAATTTGGAACTCAAAGTTTTAAAAAATGAACATCAAAAAAAATTTTTACATGCAACTAGAAAATAAGATATGCAGGCAACAGGGTATAGAAATCTATCTTGTCCCACAGGAAAATAGAAAGGGAACGGGATAAGAGAAGGGGAGTGGTGATAGAAAGGAGGGTAGATTGGGGAAGGGGTAATCAGAATGCATGCCATCTTGGATAGGGGGAGGGGAGAGATGGCGAAAAAATCTGGAACTCAAAATCTCGTGGAAGTGAATGTTGAAAACTAAAAATTAATTAATTAATTAATTAATTAAAAATGGAACAAGGACAACAAAAACTCTTAAGTGAATAGTCAAAAGAGATCTTTAGCCAACACTTCTATCATGCCAAGAAAGTAGAGCTGAAAATAATGATTAAAGGATTCACTTCTTAGACTAAAGTCAACACAGAAAAAATATATTCCCTTAATTTTGCTGAGAAATTTTAACTTGTTTCTCCTAGAAGTCTATCATTGCAAATAAATAATTTCTTTTCTTTGGGCAAAGGTAAACTAGTATATTTGCAGCCATTATTCAGTCACAGCCTTTAGATATCCAACTGGAAAAAATTCTAGAGTTAAGGAAGTCCTGACAGGGCAATATTTGTAAAACTGTACTGATATTTACAGTGCCTTCAACCTTCCACAATTTGGCTGCAATCTACATTTACAGCTTTACTTCATAAGATGCATTCTTATGTTACAGATAAATAGAACTACTAGCCATTCCCCAAACTCAATATGCCATCTCTCACCTCAGTGCATTAGTATAAGCTATGAACTCACATGCCCAAACTGTACTTCTTTACCATACCCACCTGTTAAAGTTCCCTCTTTCCCCACAAGGCTCAGATTGAGAGCTACATCTTCCAAGAAGCCTTCTATGATGTCCCCAAGCTGAAAAGTCACTTTCCTTACTCAAATTTTCCTATAGCACCTAGGGTTTAACTTAGAGGACAAAGAAATATGAGGGGATACCTGACACTACTGAGCTCTATATTATAATACAATACAGGGTGACCATCCTTTACTATGATAACACACTATAATCTTTTTAATGGGACCTGCATGCCTAGATCACTTATAATCAGGAGAGACTTTATACTCCCTTATGAATTACTAACATTATCATAAGTAACAAATATGCCTTAAGTAGCTATTCAAGCACAACAATACTCAAAGTAAGTTGGGATCCTAAAGACCAGTGGTCTCCAAAATCTGGGCACATACCCTTAGGGAACTGTGGTAGGATGTCAAGTAGTATGTGATTAACCTATTAGAGGGCAGGGATATGGGTCATATCCTCCTTTCCATAGCTGATTATAGGCTTATCTCGAACACAACTCCACCTACTCCTTTCCATCCATTATATCTACACACACTACACCCTGACATCACACCTCTATCTCCTAATTCTAGAAACCTGTGGCTATTCAGTTCCAGGCAGTTATAACCTAAATAATCCAGACACACCCAGTAACTATATCAACAAAATAACCCATTTCCTCCACCACATATCCTGCCAACCCTGCCCCCCAGATCACCTCATCGCTACAGCATATTTCTCTCAAGAGGCAGATCCTGCACACCAGGGCAGTGGCTGATAAGATACCACTCTTTTCCTTTTTGGTGTGACCAAGTGAGACACATAGGGCAAGGAGGCATGGATGGGTTGAAGTTTGCTTTTAGCTCTTGTTACATACATTTTCTCTCAAACCTATTCCTCTTCTAAACTTACCTATTTCCATTAGGACAACACAATTTTCCCAGTCACTCAGGTTCACAACTTTGGTATTATCCTTAACTCTTCATACTCCCTTAACAATAAATATCTAATCAATTGCCAAATCTTGTCATTTCCATCTATAGAACAAATCATCCAAATTATTCTCCCTATTCATGTTGTCACCACCCTAGTTCAAATTCTCATCATCTCTCATCTGGTGTACTGCAAGAGCCTCCTCCTTGGTCTTCCCATCTCAAGTCTCCTACTTTTCCAATTCATCCTCCTCAAAGTTGTCAAAAATGATTTTGCTAAAAGGACAAGTCTGATCACATAACTCCCCTACTGAAATTCCAATGGTTTCCCCCATTAATTCTAGGATCTAATATTATTTCATCTTTATCTCATTCTTTTTACTTTCTATATTATCTAAATATTATATGTATAATTATTGCTACAATAATCTATGCATATAATTTACTTTAAAAATAAATATATACATATTGGGAGTACCTACTCAAAAAAATTTTACTGATAAGGATATGTGATATTAAAAAAAAGTTTGGATAGCACTAATCTACATACTTATACTCTTCTTGACCTTTAAACATTTTACTTTTCTGACATTTTGGAAAACGGAAAAGAAGGGATGGTGTATGTATAAAGGTAGGGATGATTAGATAGGGGAATATGAAGGTATGCAAATGTGAAAGTATGTTTTTGTTTACTTGCTTAGGCTTTCAGGGGGAAAACAGAAAGATTAAGTATGTATCTAAGAGCAAAAAAACAACTAATAGAAACAAAAGTTAGCATTAAGGATAAATATTAGTGAATCTTCTCTTTCTACTTTAACTTTTCTCTCTTAGTGACTTCATCAGCTCTCAAGGGTTCAACTTCCCTTTCAATGCAAATAACTCCCAGAGACCAAAAAAAAAAGTGCTTTAGGTCCAAATAGCATATAGGTAACACAAATCATTTGTGCTTTTCTTTCTACTAACAGAGAGATAAATAAATTTGACTTGGATATTTCACCTTAATGAGTAAAGGAATCTTTTCTTCCTGTTCTAAAGAAACAGTCAAGTTCCACAGAAGAAAAAGGGGCAATAATTCTCTACTGTCTCACACAATGCCTTGAAAAGCAGGTGCTAAATAACCAACCATTCACTGGAATTAATAAGGATCTTCCCTTAGGAAGAAGGAATGCTGCAGGAAAAAAAATTTTATCTTCCAACAATCCAATGAACTTGACCTCTACTTTGTTTCTAGGTACTCGGTCACTACCAACACCAACATGGCTGGCAACTTTATGCATTCTGACTACATACACATTAAATAAAATAGGGAAAGGGAGGCAAGAAATAGCTGTTCTCAATAACTACTACATTAAGCCAAAGGATTTGGGAAGTCAGTCACAGTGATATAATACTTATGGGATTTACAAGGAACTTAATAGGTACAGAAGAGGACTTCAAAGTTCTGTTTTATTTAAGAAATGGATATTTTTAAGTGTACTTTATGCTATTCAATGTATATTGTAACTCTGCCAATACTTTAGAGGATTCATAATTTCAAAAATGTGAGTGTTCCCACCAGGATGTATGCCATAGAGCTATCACGTCATTTCATGATTTACTGTGACCAAAAAGAATTATTCACCTAAGGCCAACCTTCTGGTGATAAGTTCTTAGATACTAGGCTGAGCCTTGGATAACATATACACAGTCCATTGTTGGACCTTTAATTCAAGCCTTTTAAGTTTGATGGAACTTTTCAGATAGTGTGTTCTTCAGAGAGAGCCTTTGAGAAGCAAAGGTCATGCCAAAAGGCATTACAAAATATTTAGTGGAGCTTTTTTACTGAACATATTTAAAATGAATCAGTGGATTTTACTAGATGACTCACAATTAGCACTTTATGTGAAGATTTTAAATTATATTATTACACAATAAATTATATAAGTCTAATTAAATACATACTAGTTTTGAATAGTTTAACCTTAGCATATGGATCACTACAGCATATGATCTTATGCTATAATTAAATTTAAACATTTTATCTTTGATAATATTGCATATTATATTATATCCAAAGAACTGATTCATGATTTTACACAACTCATGCCGACTCTGTGCTTTCGCATGATTTTAGCACAGTGGCCCCGATAAGTAGCATAATGCGTCAAGGGTTGTGGAGATGACAGATTTATGTTAGCTTAGGGGATTCAAGATAACATAAGGTAAATCAGTACTAGAATCTGCAAAGAAACAGATAGGACTACATAATAATAGAACAATGCTTGGATATTCCTTGGGTTAAGACCATGTAACAAATGTTTCAGCTAAATAAACAGATGGGGTTCAAGCTACTCAACTTGTTTAGCAATTATTTGAATTTCAGAGCTTTCACATTATTCTTCTAGAGGAAGAAACAAAAGAGTGTAGATTGATACATATTAGACACTAGTAACAAAACAACTTACAAGAAAAAAGGCTAATTGTTAAGCACTCCCAATACATTTAAGCCAATATATTTTTTATATTCAGATATTCCATCATGTCTCATTGCCAGTAAAAAGAATGGCTTTAATCATTACTTCAATGTATTCTGTAACATACTACTTTTAATTTAAGTGTAACATCTGAAAATATTCACTGACAGTGATTTGAAATGTCTAATTTTGTCAGGCAAATCAAGTTTTTTATATATCTCCATATTAACTAATGAATAAATTTATTTGTTCTTCAAGCTAATGGTTTCATTTTCCAAATTCTCAAGGCAGATTATGGTAATTTAGAAAATAAAACTGTAAAAAAAATTTTTAATAAAACTTTTGCCTTCAATTGTAGGTCTTAAGGCAAAAAACAACAAACACAATTGTAATTTCATAGCCTTTCATTTTTGAGAACAGAGAAATAAAAACCCAATATAAAGGTGGCAGATGATAAAATATGTGTAGAATTTTACAGGCAATTGATGCTTAAACAATTATTATATGCCTTGCTTCATGTTGATACTACAAAAGTTAGAAGTTTATATATAACATAATCCCTAATTTTAAGAAATTTAAAAGGTAAGGAATTCCTATGGGAAAGGGGGAATGTTCAATTTCATTCATGTATATAAAGCATGTATTTCTAAAAACTACTAAAATGAAAATAAAACCAAAGTAAAATGGTCAATAAGACATATTTAAATTGCAAAGTTGCAAGATTCATGTCGGTTTCTTGAAAAAGCTGCTTATACATAACCAGGTGTTTCATCTCAATTTTTACAACAAGGTTAAGATTACATCTTTTGTTGTTGTTGTGTTGTTGAGTCACATCTGACTCTTTGTGACCCATCTGGGATTTACTGAAGTGGTTTGCAATTTCCTTCCCCAGCTCATTTTTACAGATGAGGAACTGAGGCAAACAGGGTTAAGCAAATTGTCCAGAGGCACAGAGATAGTTAGGTGTCTAAGGCTGGATTTCAACTCACAAAGAGGAGTCTTCCTGACTCCAGACCCAGCACTCTATCTAAAACTGAACCACCTAACTGCTCCCAAGACTACGTCTAGAGGTGTTGAACTCTTAGCCTGTAACCAATCAAGCCTATAAAACTCCCAAGTGAGCCACACCAGATCACAATGTAACTGGGAAATGTTAAGTGAAATAAATACAACACAACATAAATAATGCTAATTGGTGGTTTCCTAAGTCAACATGCAACCAACAGAGATACAATGCTATTTGAATTTAACCTCCCTGCTTTACAATATTAAATCTTGTGAAAATTGGTACTAGGATAGACTAGTCTCTATAATGATACTTTCTGAGAATAATAATTCTATCAATCAACCTTATACTATATTGCTGTTGCTTTTAAATAAGCAAATAAAACAGAATTTTTCCATTTTGATTCCACTGAAAAAAGAATACTACCTATATTCCACAGCACTGTTCAAAAGGGAAGAATATATATGATAGCCTGCTCTCCAGTAACAATAATAAAGCCATAGAACAGAAGTAGTATCATCTGGTTCTGCAGCATTTTAACTCATTTAGCAAGTATTGTAGTAAACTATAATGATCTGTGTCAGTGCCATATCCCCAAACTAGACAACAGCCTTCATAAAGACAGGTATCTTACTTTCTAGCTTCCCCAATGCTCAGCACAAAGCTCAGTAGAAAGAAGGCATTTGTAAAATGTTCTCGAACTCAATTTCATCCTCTGTGAAATGAGGAATGAGGAGAGACTAAAGCCTAGGAAAGGTTAAATAACATGTCCAAGGAAATATAGCATGTAAGCAGTACATGTGAGATGAGAACACATGTTTGCAGGCTCTCAGTTCAATGTTTCCACTACAAATCACCAAGAATTGAATTTTGATTGTTCTGTAATTTCTGACTATTCTGAAGTAGGAACCCTGAAGTTATCCTCTGTTTCACCTAAAATAAATGGTGGAAGGGGAACTTCGATTTTCTTCTTGAAACAGAAGGAACTGTGTTCACTCACACATCCTTGGGCAATCACAGAAAGTACATACACACACACTTATAAACTTCTCTATTTCTGAATAGCTATTTCTGTATTTATTAGGTCAATACTCTTTACAGAATAAAGACCTCGAGACTTCTTTACACCTTTGCAAATTCAGCAAGACAATTCAAGTGAAAAATTTTAGTATATGAACTACAAAAATTAATAAAATGACAAAGATAAGTGTGAATTATAATTCTTAATTGATTCTGACAAAAATGTTTTGCTAATTTCTAACAGGTGGGCTCAGGAGGCAGCAATAGCCTTTACTTAACTGGACTGTCCTATAATGCTGCTTTGCTTTTTGAAAGGCAATTTTTCCCCAGAAAATGTTCTAGCTAATGGTTAATTTAATCTTTCAGAATTAACTGAGAAGTTCCAGCCGTACCACACTGTTTTACCTTATCAGCCTGGCGCATGTAGCAGTAAGAATTCCTCTCATACATTTTATAGCTGAATGCTCCAGCTCATGGGTCCTTCCCTTGTCATCATCAATGCGCCTGGTTGAGAGAGATAATTCACGAAACAAATTGGAAACGCATTTGCAAAGAAAGCAGTGCTTTAGATAATTAAGTATTTAACTATTCAGTTAATCCTGTGTTACAGTGATGTCCACTAATTCTGTCACAGTTAAAGACCACAATTTTTTCTTTCTCTTTATTAAAAAAATTATTATTAATCTTTTATTTTTATAAAATCTGTATTTTCCAATATATCCTTTTCCATCCCCCTTCCCAGGGAGCCATTTCTTTTTGAGAGAGAGAGAGAGAGAGAGAGAGAGAGAAATACAGCAAAACAAACATCAGGGGGGAAAAGTCTAATATACACAGTATTCCAAACACATAATCCATCATCTCTGCAAAGAAGGTGGGGAGGTTGCTTCTTATTTCTTTGGGGTCAAGCTTGGTCATTATAATGTTATAGCATTCAGTTTCCCACTTTGTTTTGTTACTATCATTCTTTATATTTACACTGTAGTGTAATTGATCATTGTAGTCATGGTAGTACATACCGTTTTCCTTTTCTGGTTGTGGCACATTTTATGACTTAAATAAATTTTCTCATGCTTTTCTCCATTCATCATGTTAATCATTTCTTATAACATTCATGAACCACAAATTGGCCATCTTCCAATAAATGTAGATCTACTTGATTTCTAGTTCTTTGCTATTACAAAAACTACCACTATACATAGTTTGGTGTAATATGAAGTCAGTCTTTTTGTTCCTGATCTCCTTGTGTCATATACATACAAATTATTTAAATGAAACTTTTTACTTAAACATCAAAATTTTTAAGACAACACAACATAAAATCATGTTGTCTGCTTTACCTTGTGCCACCATAAAGTCATTGTTGGGGTCAACATTTTAAAAGTGCTAAATTTATGCACGGAAATCAGAAAACAATGGAGAAAGCAGAATTTACAGGTAATAATGGACTCTAAATATTCTGCTTATCTGTAGTTCTTCACTAAAAAAAGTCTGAAATATGCTACATACATGTTAAGTAGATGTTTTCTAAGTTATATCAAAACATAACTACTTTTGCCCCCATATTCATTGAGCATTAAATAAGACTCATGATGATTTAAATATACTTGTAAAAAAACCCCAAAAACCTACAACCCTAAGTGTAATGAAAAACACTGCATAATATTCCACAATTGAATTCGTTTATATTTTTCTCCTGTTTCTAGAATTTGTTTCTAGTCTGCTCATTTTATATGCTACAAATTAAAAGTTATAAAGGGATACTCAACTAAATCCTATTTGGAATTTCATTTTGTAGATGTAAAAAGGAAGCTACTTGTTGCCAATAGGGTACATTTAGTAAGGTCTAAAGCCTTTATATAGAGCCCAATAACCTATATAATTACCCTATTTCCCACGATTGACTGACATACTTTCTTCTTTAAGCACAATTTGTGTACACAGCTAGTACTGGCAGGAAGAATATCGCTACATTTAAAAGAATAATAAATGACTTATGGAGTGGGATGGAGAAATCAATTTTTGTTGTTGTTTGGATGTTTTTTCAGTTTGTCTGACTCTTTGAGAACCCTTTTGGAGTTTTTTAGCAAAGATACTGGAGTATTTTGCCTTTTCCTTCTTCAGCTCATTTACAGATGAGAAACTGAGGTAAACAAGTTAAGTGACTTGCCCAGAGTCGCACAGCTAATAAGTGTCTGAGGCCAAATTTGAACTAAGGAAGATGAGTCTTCCTGATTCCCAGCCTAGTGCATATATCCACTGCATCACCTAGCTGCCCAGAAAAATCAATAAGCATGCCCAAAAACAAATGCAATAGTTGTGACAAATCATTATATGCACACTCTCAGGTAAATGAAAAAAGTACAATATTCATTCCAAAGAATACAATTTCTACTTTTGAGTTAACATTCTTAAAGATTATAACTGTTATTATTTGATATTTGAATAGAAAAAATAAAAATGAAAAACTCCACTGTTAAAGCAATACTGAAAGTCTGAAAGAGTTGGTTATTTTTTCCAAAAATCCTGGAAATAATATTTGAATGAAGATTCTTTGAAGGAAATACATGTTACTATTTGCATGACTTTAACCACATACATCATCTAATAAAAAATAAGAAGCAAGTCTTGAAAATTTTATTTTATCAATTCTTGCTTCATCTTGTTTTATTTTATTGGAAAACTCTTGGGCTGAACTTGAAGTATAAAGTCTCTTTACATTTATAGAAAACAAAGCAGGTTGGGAGAGAGTAAAGTGAAGAACAAAGTGAAGATCCCAAGATTGCTGGTCTCATGATTCCACAGGAATCCCTCTACAAAGATATTACAAATCTACCACTGGGGGGGGACACAAAGAACAACCTAAATTAGGGAAGAATGAACTGCATCTCTCTCAGGCATGTCAATGAACCTCTCTGGGCCTCAGTTTTCTCATTTGTAAAATGAGGTAGTTGGACAAGATGATCTCTAAAATCCCTTATAGCTGTCAATTTGTGATCCTACATTCTACAACTTTTTGTGAAGGGCAATGAATAAAATATAGATGAGCATCATAAAGGCATTATTTCAGAAACAGGAAAAAGAGTGCTGGCCTTGGATACAGAGAACTGGTGCTAAAATCCCAGTTTTTGTCACTTACTTACTATGTGACCTTGAGCCAATCACTTAACTTCTACAGACCTCAGTTCTCTCAGTGTAAAATAACACAATGTAATTAGATGGCCTCTAAGGTCCCTATCAGTTCTAAATCTGGGATATTTATGAGGTATATGCTATTTCCCTTTATAGAGAAACTAGTTCACGTAAAGGCAAAAATTATTTATATCAACATCTTCTTCCTTTAAAAATTTTTTGGACTTAGAGAATCATGGTAAATGTATGTCCTATGCAAAAATATAATCACAGAAATAAAGCACCCTCTCCTTTCAAATGAAACCAGGGGACAATATTAAAATATTGCCTATAATATTATTATCCAGTTACTTTTTTTCTGAACAAGCAAACAAAAAAAGAACCTACTTGATTGTTTAACAAACAATAACATGGGATTATATATTTAAAGATGGAAAGGATCTCAAAGATCATCTAGTCCAGTTTCCTCATTTTGCAAGTACAAAAAAAAAGTAAGGTCCAGAGGGACTAGGTACTTGTCCAGGATAACACAGGGAGAAACTAAATGGCAGAACTAGGATTCAAAACCAGTCCTTTAACTCCAAATCCAACGCTATAATTCATCATGAACCTATCTCCCTTTTCCCGTTACACTAAAACTTAAGGTACTTGTTAAATCAATTCCCCAGTCCCATTATCAAGCCATTTGATTTGGATCAAAACTCCAGGTCCACCTATCCTTTTCCAGTTCCTCAAACTTGAAGTCTGATTAATTCCATTTCTCAAAGTCTGAGATTCAGAATCATGGAGAACTGACAGAAATTTTCAAGAATAACTGGCCAAGGGACAGGATCAATTTCATTTTGCAAAAAGAAATACAATCAATAACTACATGAAAAAAATGTTCCAAATCCCTATAATAGAAATCCAAATGAAAACAATATTGAAATATCCCTTACTTCACACTAATAAGATTGGCAAAGATGGAAAAAAAAAAGAGCTAGTCAATTCTGGAAGAGCTATGAAAATACGAGCACATTAACATATAGTTGGTCCAGTAAAACTGGAAAGTAAATGAAAGAACTGTTCTCCAAGAACTGAACCAAAACATGCACAGTAGCACTATTTTTAGTAGCAAATGAGAGCTAAGCATTTTTTTCTCCTGTTCTCAATTGTCATCCTATCCACACAAGCAATTGACCTACTCCTTTTTTGATTCTCCTCTTTCCCTCAGCATAACTACAAGTTTTGTTGTCCTTAGTTCTCACTCATCTAATCCCATTCTGAACTTTAGGAATTCTGACATTCTTACAGAACTTTGCATTCATTACCTGTTACCTGAGATCCTGCTCCCACATATTTCCTTTAAAAAAGCGATTAATTTTATTAACATCAATACCTTGATTTATGAACACTGCTCTCTTTCTGCCTGATCTAAATATCCACCTTTTCTAACAAAATAAGGAAGAAGAAGAAGAAAGCAAAATTAAACACATCAACTAAATCTAACAGTATGTGTACAGTTCCACCACCACATTCCCCCACTTCCAATTTTCTAAAGAGAATTATCTATTTTTCTCTTTAAAAAAATGCTAAATTATTATAAGTACATGTATTAAGTACAATTACTATAAGTACGGAGTTCAGTTTTCTTATTGATATTTTGCTCACACTTTAGGTGTTATGCATATTGACTTAGTTCTGCTTTCTTTACTCTGTATTCATGTAAGTTTTCCCATCATTCTATGAAACTCATATTTATCATTACTTATGGCACAACACATTCATGGACCACAATTTGTTTAACAACTTCCCAATCAATGTCCAACCACTTCCCTATCAATGGATACCTATTTTGTTTCTAGTTCTTTGTTACCACAAAGTGTTGCTATAAATACTGTGGTGTGGGGCAGCTAGGTAGTGCAGTAGATAAAGTACCGGCCCTGAAGTCAGGAAGACCTGAGTTCAAATCCGACCTCAGACAAAAACTTTATATTTACTAGCTGTGTGACCCTGGGCAAGTCATTTAACTCCAATTGCAAAACAAAAAACAAAAAACAAAAAACATGCTATAAATATTGTGGTGAAAGTGGGATCTTTCTTTTGGTCTTTGACTCCCTAGGGCTATATCCCTAGAAGGAGTAAGGACCTTTTAATCAATTTTATTGCATAATTCGGAAATGCTTACCAGAAGGCCTGGACCAATTCATAGTCTTACAAAAAGTGTCTTGGTGTACATTTATCCAATTTGATCTTTTCAGGTTTTCATTGAGTGTTTCTCACCCTACCCGTACTGACTTACTCTGAAGAATTATATTCCAATGGGATTCTATCTAACCTTTCTCTGAACCTCTTGAAATCTGTTTTGCCAAAAACCTAGGGTGTAGGTCAGACTATATGAGTAATTGCTACTTTTTAATCACAAACTCCAGCACAGAATTGCTACTATCTCAGAAAGTTCCCATTTTCTCCATTTCAGTAAGGAGTATTACTGTACTTTCCTCATCCTTGCTAGTAAGAATGAGATAAGAAATGGAAGTTACCCTGGTTGGTTCTTCCATCTTTAGAAGAATAAAAATATCTTTCAGAAAGTGGAAGGAATTTATGAATAAAATAATGGATAACTTGATAAAAGGGATTAATATTTTTATAAAAATTAAGTTGGGTAGTTTGGAGGGGGGTAATCATCAGGTAGAAGCAATACCATTGGGCAGTATTTACTTAAGTCACAGAACGAGTATAAATAGCAGCTAGAAGAAACCATCTTGACTGTCATGCCCCCTGGAAGTCAATTCTCATATGCGGCTATCTCTCCTACACCGAACAAATACATGCAAAAAACAAAGATAAAACCATGTCATAGAATGTATATGGTGCTGAGAAATTTCAGAAGTGATCACATTTTTCCCTGGACTGTTTTTTTGTCTAAGTAAAAGTCAAGGAATGATCCTGGAAAGACTTACATGAATTGATACTGAGTGAAGTGAGTAGAACAGGAGAATATTGTACACAGTAACAGCCACATTGTGCAATGATTGACTTTGACAGACTTAGCTATTCTCAGCAATGCAAGGATCTAAGACAATTCTAAAAGACTCACAATGGCAAATGCTATCCACATCTAGAGCAAGAACGATGGAGTCTGCAGATGGAAGCATACTATTTGCTCTCCTTTTCTTTTGTTGTTTTGTTTTGTTTCTTCATTCTCGTGGTGCCTCCTATTAGTTCTAATTCTTCTCTACATCATGACTAATGTGAAAATACGTTTAATATGAAAGTACGAGTAGAGTCTATATCAGATTGCATGCCATCTTGGGAGGGGAGGAGAGAGAGAGAGAGGAAGAAATTTTAAAACTCAAAATCTTAAGGAAGTGAATATTGAAAATAAAATTAATTAAAAAAACTGAAAATATTCATCTTAAAATAAAAAGAAAAGAAAATGGCTTCTCTGAATCAGTTTTCTCATCCAAAAACTGAGGAATTTTGAAACTAGAAGACCTCTAAGTTCTGCCATTCTAAGATTATTTAGTGCATTTCACAAGAAAGTTTCTTGATTATTTTACAAAGAGACAAAAGTAGGTTCTTCATAGAGGGCAAAGAATGGAATTCTTGTCTGTCCTGAAGTAGCAAAGTTAGCCTACTGACAGTTGAAAACATGTTTCTGAAATTGTTTAGTAGTGGTTAAAACATAAACTGATCACTGATTTGGGTTTGCTTTTCACTCCAATATTTACTAGCCCATAATTTAACTCCTCTGAGCTGTAGTTCTGCCATCTATAAAATGATGATAAAATATTTGTATCACCTACTTCACAGGGTCTGTAAACCTTGAAGTTCTAGATAAATGAGTAATTATTGTCAATAATAATTTGTTATGATTCCCTTATATTTTGTAACTTGACATGACTATATGATAATGGTACTGTGTTTCAAAATCTAACAAACACACCTATACACAAATGTATATACTATACATTCCCTTCTCTTTCCCCAAGAGAGCAGTCTCAGAGGTATGGTTTAGGCCAAGATCATTGAGGCTACTGTACTTTCCCCCAAAAATGTGATCTCTAAAAGGCTCAGATGCCCAATGCTAGGAAAACTTTGGATTAGCTGGGGGGAGGGGTTCTGCCCAGAAATCTAGTATTTTTCTTGACATTAGTTTCTAAAAAAACCTTCTTCAGAAATCCATTTATATGGCTGGAAGATAAAATTGCTCTCAGTACCAAACCTGTCATGTTTTTGCACGAAAAGATGGAATTTAAAGCTGTTAGGCATTAAGAAGATCCAGTATACAGTAACAGCAATATTGTTTTAACAACAACTTTTAGCAAATAATTATTTTAAAATATATTAAAAATACCCAAATTAACTATAAAAGACATATGAATAAAGATGTTTTCTGTATCCAGAGAAAGAACTGGATAGATAAATAGATGCATGAAATAATTTTACATATATATATGTGTGTGTGTGTGTGTGTGTGTGTGTGTGTGTGTGTGTGTGTACACACACCTATTTGTGTCTACAGTTAGCCATCTCTGCAGGTAGGAGGATAAAAATATTTTTTTTAATTTACAAAATAACTTTATATTTTAAAAGAATAGCAAATTATACATAATAGATTTGCAGTTTCATGTGCAACCATCTTTTTTATTATACTATGTTATAGAAATGCTTGTTTTATTTCACAAATTAAAATTTAAAAAAAAAATTATCCAGAAGACAACAAGGCGTCTAGATTTGTATTCAGAGTGCATCAGCAAGGACCAGGTGTAAGTCTAGTCTCTGTGTGGCTTTTGTCAGTTAGTATAAAGAGTCACGAGTTTAAAACTAGTAAAGGGCCATAAAAATCAATATTAGTCAAATTAGTGGCAGGGAGGTACCTCTACTAATATTCGATTCTAACACCTCAACATGACATTCAGTCTTCTACTCCAATGCCTCAACATTTTATGGAAGTGATCTTTAATTCCTGAAGACTACCAAAACAGAAATTTGGATGTCTTAAT
This sequence comes from Phascolarctos cinereus, assembly GCF_003287225.1. NCBI lineage: Eukaryota > Metazoa > Chordata > Mammalia > Diprotodontia > Phascolarctidae > Phascolarctos > Phascolarctos cinereus. Next base: position 2,365 of record NW_027556200.1, on the reverse strand, counting down.
AAGACAGAAAACTGCAGTATGCATCCAGTGATGCAATGTAAATCTAGCACTCAATATAGCCCAGCAGAGAATTATGTATATTTTATTTACACCATATTAAGTTGGACAAGGCAAAAGTTTATTCCTAAATAAATCTCAATTACAAAGCCTTCTTATCTGACAAAAATTCAGTTTACATAAAAATTCCAACTCTAAATGTGGCTTCTACAAATGAATAATAACTGCTAGGCTCTAAATACATTTTTCATATATACTTAATTATGTACATGTTATCTCCTCAGATGGATGTAATCTCCTTGAGGGCAAAAAAATCTTTCATTTTTGTCTTTGAATCCACAGTACCTGATATGAAGTAGGCAATTAGTGCTTGTTGATAAACTGATTCACAACTTAGGTTAGAGGAATTTTTTATTGATATCTCTTGTTTTTATATCACCTTCATTTCCCAATGTATCAATTCCCCACATCCTCCCAGAGAGTAGTTGCTTCAAAGAATTTTTTTTAAAAAATAGTTCAGCAAAACTAATCAATACATTAAATGAGTTTAACTTTAACTCTTCAAAGAAAGGAGGGAGTTGTTATATTTTCATATCACTTCTCTATGGCAATGGTCATTATAATTACATAGCATTCAGTTTCTATTTTACTGGTACCATTTTTACTTACACTGGTGGAGTTACTGTGTATACCATTTTTTATTAAAGTTCATTTACATCTTCTTCAGAATTCTTCATATCCATCATTTCTTACATATCACATATAATATAATTTGCTTAGTTATTACCCAATCAACGAGCAACTAAGTTCTTTCAAGTATTTTGCTGCCACAAAAAGTGTTGTTATAAATATCTTGGGCTATCTGAGGCCTTCTTCTTGTGACTGACCTACTTGGGGTTTATGTTTATCAGTATAAGAGAGAATTTTGAACTAAAAAAGAAATAGAAGAGATCATAAAAGACAGCTGATGCCGTTGACATGAAATTAAAAGTTTATGCATGAAGGACATCAACTAAGAGAGAATTAGACAACTGAAGAGCAGGAAAATATTTGCTTTAAAAAGCAGGAGCATATTTGTTTTTAAATATTACTGATAAAAGACTTTTTTGTTAGATGGGATCAATAACTCATTAGGTGAAGGAAGGGGAAGGATTTAATGAGAAATGCAGGCAATGTAAAAAGAAAAAAATCTTGATAAAAATATTTTTTTAAAGTCTGATATCTAAATTAGCTCAGGTATATATAATAAGAATTATTCTCCAAGAGCTAAATGATCAAAAGATAAGCACTGTTTTCAAAAGAAGAACTGCAAACCTATTAATAACTACATGAAACATGATCCCAGTGACTAAAAGATAATCCAATTAAAATAGCTGTGAAATTTTACTTTATACTCTTCAAAGTGGCAAGGAAAGCAAAGGTGACAGTTCAAGTTAGAAAGGCCGTGAAAGAGAGACACATTGGTGTATTGCTTAAAGCATGGTGAAGTGATACAACTATTAACTCTATCAGTTTGGAATTATGTAAGAAAAATAACTAAACTTTCTGTATACCTTTGACCCAGAGATCACACCGTGAGCATATTCCCTCCTCCAAAGATGTTAATGACAGAAACAAAGTATGATGGATACTAAAATATTCAAAGTATCAATTACTGAGGTCAAGAGAATTTTATGCTATATTTAATGGACTAGGTCAGAATTTCTATATTTAATGAGCTTTTAAGTGAGAGTGTCAGATTCTCAGCTCTCCATGAATACAGGTGAGGGTGATATTGTCATACTGATTTTATCTGTGAAAAACTGAGGGTGACAGAAGGAAAGTGACTTGATTGGGTCCCACAACTAATGTGTCCAAGGTCATGTTAGAACCTTGTTCATCCTGATTCCATGTGCAGTGCTCTATCCAGTGAAAGTATCCCAGTATTTTACTATTTAAGCATTTTACATAAGTATTCTATTCCAGTAAAGTATTAAGGAGGCCCTCAGGACAGAGGGTGGGATCTAAAATGATTTTAGAGGTTTGAGGGAAGTGAAAAGAGAGGTTACCATTTTGCTCTTCCACACTTTGCCTCAGTGACTTCTGCCTACCTGATCAGTTTCCTCTTCTGAATACTACTTGAATCCAAGAGTAAGGACTTACCTTGTGTATCCAGGCCCCTCCTCAAAAAGTTGTGTGACTATTTTCCCTTTTTAAGTCTACAGTTCCCCCCCCATCTCTAGTCCATTTTCTCCCAGGAATTCATCATGAATTAATAAAAACCATTCATGCCTTGGGTGACTTTGGAGAAAGTGAAGGAATATCAAGAAACCCCAGAGGCCGTGACCCTTGGGACTTCACTGACTGTTTCCTGACTCACTTCCAAGTC
>NW_027556199.1:0-17782 GCF_003287225.1 Phascolarctos cinereus | reverse complement strand
TTGAAGAAGATTGGCTTTGAACCTGACCCCAGATTCGACATTCTGGTCCTTGTCCATACTCCCTAAGAACAGGAACTAGAATCCAGCTCTTTTGACACTATATGTAGTGCTCAGTCTACCTTGCCTCCTATCACCTTCTCCTTTTGGGCTCTTGGCTTAGCCCTCGTCTGTGGGAGCACATAAAAGACCTCAGACATACAGATTCCCCTTCCATTGACTGGCCATTGCATTAAGATGTAATTTTCCCCAAGAGGAAAAAGACCAAAAAATAAAACACCTAATTCCAGGCCTGGTGGGAGCTTCATGTACCCCTATGCAGGGCTAACAATCTAAGGTAATGAAATTTTTGTCAGGCTAGAAATAATATTTGAAATGGGCCAAACTGCTATGGCAACATGGGGAGTTTTGGCTCCAATCTGTTTTTCTGTTCATCCTAGATCATTAATGAGACACATGTCAAAGCTGCCTGCTGAATTTGGGGAGCAGAGAGAGGCCGCACCTCACTCAGGGAAAATAATTGCCTCCCTGCCTCCTTCTCTTAAACTCCATGCCGAAAAGGAGACACCCACTTCCTTTTGGAAAGCATTGACGAGTTCAATTTTCTAATGAAAAAAAAAATTAAACCTTGATTTACTTTAATAGCATTCCCAGGCCTGATATCACTCCAATGACCTGTCAGCCTCTTCCTTTCAAATGCTTTAATGTGATTCAAAAATTCTCCCTTCAGAGCAGGGAGCTCAGCAGTACCTGGGAGGGAATCATTTAACTTGGCCTCAGAACATGTCAGAAACACGCATGATGCTTAACTCAGAGAGAAGAAATGGAGTATGAATGATTCATTTCTGGTGCAAAGATAAGCAATAGAATGAAAAATTTTGGCTTTTTTTTCTAAAGCATTTATTCCAATACCATTCTTCACTTTTCTCAGAGAAGCATTTGTGATAGGCCCACAGTACTTCAAGCCTTCTCAGTTAGACTCCACAACAGGTACAGTCTGACAGGCCAAGGATCTCTCCCTCCCTAGGTGGGTCACTTTTTAGCTTGGCTTCACTCTTACCTTCCACTGGACAACCCTCACAATCTCCCAACAAACTGGATTTGGTTCATCTTTCCTATCCTAATTTCTTGGAAGTAGGGATTATATCATTCTTTGCATGTATATCACTACTGCCTGTGAACAGTGAATAGAGCCCTGAAATTAGAATTTGTTGTTCAGTAGTTTTTCAGTCATGTCCAACTATTCATCATGACTCCATTTGGGGTTTTCTTAGCAAAGATACTGGAGTGGCTTGCCATTTTCTTCTCCAGTTCATTTACAGAAGAGGAAACTGAGGTAAGCAGGGTTAAGTGACTTTCCCAGGGTCATACAGCTGGTAAGTGTCTGAGGCCAAATTTGAACTCAGGAAGATGAGGTCTCCTGACTTCAGGCCTGGTGCTCTATTTATTGTGCCACCTAGCTGCCTCAAGACCCTGAGTTAAATCTTGCCTTGGGAATAAAAAATACTACCTATTTGATTATGGTAGCCCAACCTCTGTAGCCCTTAATCTCCTTGCCTATAATAAGGATAGCTGGTATTGGTGTCATGGTTTCCAATTTGTAAATACCTTTACATATATTATCTCTTTGGATGTCTCAACAAACCTGTGAGATAAGTATTATTATTATTATCTCCATTTTATAGAGCAGAAAACTGGGGCTCGGAGAGCTTAACTGATTTTCCCAGGGTCACACAGTTCATAAATGCCTGGGGCAGGATATGAATTCAGGTCTTCCTTTGCATTCTGTTGCAATTCTTGTCTAGCACTCTCCACTCCATCTATTTTGCCATCTAGCTGCTAAAACTAAGATGTTGTAATAGATGGCCTCTGAAGTCATTTTAGCTCTTGATCTATGATTCTATGATCTTAACTGTTTAATGAATACTTAGTGACTGATTGATCCCAGGATAAAGGCCAACACCTCCACCAAACACTTATTTGTTCAACAATCATCTTTTTGCCATCTGTCCAACAACCCAATGAATGTTTATTAAACTTCTATTTCCCAGGCTTTAAAGAAAGTGAGACAAAAATTTTAATAGTTCTTGCCCTCAATAAGCTTACAGTCTACTTGGGGTTCACCTTCCCTAAGTGTGAAGAAGATAATCATCTCCCACACTCAGAAACACAGACACACACAAGCACAAGAAAACACTCATTATTTGTAGATAAAGATAAGAATGTATTGCCTGTGGGTTCCGTAGCTCTCTATATAGTAATATTAGATTAGTGAAAGGGTAGCACAGTACATAACAAACATTCCCTGTTTGGAATTGAGAGATTCTAGATTTGAATCTCAACTCAACTTTAATAGCCCTGTGACTGAAGACGAATTGCTTCACCAATCTGAAGGTCTGCAAACAAGATCTACCATCTCCTGATTGGGCATTTTCATTGGCTGACCCCATGCCTAGAATTTTCTCCATCCTAATCTGTGCCTCCTGGCTTACCTAAAGACTCATCTAAAATCCCACTTTCCATGGAGTGCAGCTAATAGTGTCAGGCCTGGACTCAGAAAGACCCATCTTCACGAGTTCAAATCCAGCGTTAGACATGTACCAGGTGTGTGACCCTGGGCAAGTCACTTACCCCTGTTTGCCTCAGTTTCTCATTTATAAAAATGAGCTAGAGAAGGAAATGGCAAACCACTCCAGTGTCTTTGCCAAGAAAACCCCAAATGGAATCACAGTCAAACACAACTGAAAAACAAGTGAACAGAAACACCAAGTTTCTTGATTCCCCTTAACGCTCATGCCTTTTCAGTTGATTATCTCCACTGTATTCTGTCTATAGCTTGTTTGTAAATAATAGTTTCCATGGTGTCTCCTCCATTAGACTGGAATGCCCTTGAAGGCAGAGACTGTCTTTTACCATTTTCGTATCAGTTCTTACCACAGTGCCTGGCATATAGTAGGCACTTAACAAATGTTTATTGACTGCTCAGCTACCTAAAAGCAGACTGACCAAAAAAAGGCAGAGTGTTGTATTATAAAGAACTGTGGATTTGAAAGAGGAGGATTGGGTCTGGGTTTGAATTCTAGCTCACTCAAGCTTCCTAGGCCTCAGCATCCTCTTTGTCATATTAAGGATGGACTAGATGCTTCTCTAAGGTCACTTTCAGTTCTATCTCTATATCCTATTTGTATGTTGTGCATGTCTCTGAATCCTGAGTGCCTAAACCAGAGCACAGAGCCAAAGATCTATGGCTGAAACATTTCTCATCAGATGATTACACCTGCTGGCTCCAACAAGGCCCCTTGTCTCTCCCCTTGATCTTTGAAGGGTGGGGCTAGAAGTCAACAGGAAAATGGGCGCACTAGAGACAATATTAGTATAGACCCTCATCTTTACAGGTGTTTACAGCCAATGTGAAGAACATTCCTCAGTGTGAACAGTGACATTCAAAAGTTCTAGTTGTCCTGGCAACATCTCCATGAGCATTCTGGAGGAGTACAGTGGAGAATGGAGTGGGAGGACAGTGTTCTGTCCATGTATGCTGGAGGGTTAAAAGGACTCTCCTTGATTCACCGACTCCCCACCTCCAGCTTCGTGGTCCTCTAAGAGGAGGCCACAGGATGATTTAAAGGGATACAGCCTCCCAAGACAAGGGTTTGATAGACATTATAAAGGAATTTCTGGACTGCCTCACTCAGATAAGAGTTTAGACTGATAGAACCCTAGAAGCATCAGTGGGGGATGGAGAAGGAGCTAAAAAGATAGACTTCATCTATGTACGATGTATGTCTGAGTTGCTTACCATCTCAAGGAATGGGGAGAAGAGGGAGGGAGGGATACAATTTGGAACTCAAAACTTTAAAAAATGTTAAAAATTGTTTTAACAAGTAATTGGGGAGAATGAAATATATTAAATTAAAAAAAAGATTTCATCTAAGTGAGAGATTTTTGCTAGCTTTTACTGACTGCCTTACTGGGACCAATATCAGAGAAAAATGGCTAAAAGAACTTAGTTCTGTGGGGATAGGCTGTTGTGATTTAGGAAAAAAAAAGAAATTGTAAAAGAGCATCCCAACAGCCTGCAAAACAGCTGAGGATCAGCTGAGTAGACTGGAGAATAGCAGCAGCTCAGCAGAGGCAGCCGAAAGGGAAGAGCAGCACCAGATTTCAGTGGACAGCAGCCTGGAAGAGCAGCAGAGGACCAAATTGAGCAAAGAAAGCAGCTGGCCTGATGCCATCATCAAAGAAGAATGGAGGGCAGGCAGTGGCCCTGAGGTGTGAGCTGGCCCAGCCATGTATGTTCCCTAGCAACATTTGTTCTCCCACTGCTGCCTCTTCCCATACATACATGCCATATATATTCACTATGGCTATGCCTTTTCCTGCTACTAAAGTGGTAACCTATGGGAAGGAGTACCTTTGTGTGAAGGGTGATGGGACAGGAGAAAATTGTTGGCTAGATAAGAGGGCAGTGAATAAAAGAAGAGGAATCATTATTTTTTTTCCCTCTTGGTGTCCAAAGCCCGGGCCTGGAAAAAAGCAGTAACAAAGGAGTGGGGGTAGGGGAAGAAGGGGAAGATGGATGAGGTAAATCTAGTGTTGTATTTTGGGGAAGCTAGGGGGTGTAATGGATAGAGTATCAGGTCTAGAGTAAGGAGTGATCATTCAAATCTGGCCTCAGACATTTATAAGCTGTGTGACCCTAGGCAAGTCACTTATCCCTGTTAGCCTCAGTTTCCTCATCTGTAAAATGAGCTGGAGAAGGAAATGGCAAACCGTTCCAGTATCTTTGCCAAGAAAACACCGAATAGGGTCACAAGAGTCAATAACGACTGAAATGACTGAACAACAACAACGAAGTGTCATATTTAGAGGATCAAGGACACAAGACCAGAAATTTAGAAGTAGAAGGGGCCTTATTGCACAGAGAGTGAAACTGAAACCCAAGAAGGTTGTGACAGGGCTAGGGTGACAGAGGTAGCTAGCATCAGTGGCAAGATTTGAACCCAGGTTCTATGATTCCACCACTGGTGTTGTTTTTATTTTACAATTCTGTTTCCCCTAAACCTAGAACTTCCATGGCTCATAAAAACAGAACTCAGTGAGACAAGGACATGGAGGGAGAATATTCTTTAAGCATGATATTGCCATTGGGGGGGGGGAATGGTTAGCAGGGGCAGGGGCAGGATCCACTGAGACAGAGTAGTCTGAATTCCCTTCAGGTATCAGTCTTGTGATGATGGTGGGACCAGAGAGTTTTCAATAATACTAATTCTTTCCATTTGTGTAATGTATTTCATGCTTTCAAAACATCTCATCTGATCTCAGAACAATCCTATGAGACAGGGGTTACCAGAAGCTCTGGTGTCTGAAAAATTAGCGCTGAAATATCTGAAATTCTAAATGATCATTGCTGGAAGCCCATGGGGAAGCAGATCAGAATTTACTTTTTCAAAGCTTCAAATATTTTTTTTTATTATTTCATGAGCTGTGGGCTCTCCCTCTAGCCTGAAGAGCACAGTGCCTTTTAAAGTGTCAACGTGATTGGATAGCTGTTGTAACTGACAAATTTATTGCCCAACACTCAATCTCCTGATAAGTTTTTTCAATCAATTGTATCTCAGGCACTATGAGAAGCTCTGAAGATACAAAAACATAATGAGATAGTCTATGTCCCCCAAAGAGCTTACATTCAAATGGGCTAAAAGAGATGCTTTTTTTTTTCAACTGGACTTGTGCGATCATGGGCATAGACAAGTCCCAGTGAGAAATTTTCTTTATCAGTGCAAATGAGCACCTTCTCTGGCACTTAGAAAGTTTCATGGGGCAATGAAAGGTTGAATAACTTGCCCAGAATTATATAACCAGTACATACCAGAGGTGGAATTTCAACACAACTCTTCTGAATTCTGAGGCCAGCTCTCTATATACTATATAATGCTACCTCTCGACATATACATATGTAAGTATAATATATATAAAATATACAAGCATATTTTTTCTATATATGTGTATATAGAAAATATATATTTGTATATGATATATTTGTAAAATACTTATTATGGTAGCTAACACATAGTATATATTTAATAAATGCTAATGTTCTTCCCCTCCCCCTTCTAGGTGGCCAGGATGTACTTTCTTAGTATCTTATAATATATATGCATAGCACATACACACATATATATGTATGCATATGCATACATACATATGTATGTATTTGCAATACATACACACATGTACATACATATATATTCAATACAAGTTGGGGAGGGAACCTTCCATTATTTAGCTTGGTTGATCCCCAAGAAAACAGACATGTAATCTGCCTCATCTTTTCAACCTAGTCAGATTTGTGATCTGTTGGCATAGACCTCATCAAAAGCCAAACTCAGGTTACCCTCAATGAGAGAAAGGATTATTTCTTTTTATATTAATAACTAATTATTGAATCAGGAAAAGAGGGTTTTGTTTTGTTTTGTTTTTCACTTTTCGACTTCCTCATCCAGAAATCAACCAGTGTGGGAAATCTTTCTCAAAAACTTGCACAGCCAGGATGGCTAAGATCTAATCAAAGACAATAAAAGAAACTCTAAATTTAGGTGGCTGGGTGGATTCCTGCTCCTTGTGTTTGGTCCCACACATCTGGGATAGAAGTGGATGCCCTCTTTGATATGGATATTGATAAGTCTCTTTGACCAAAATTTGGGTGTTCAGGTTACCTGTCAGAGTTATGGAGAACAGAAGAATTTATGACCAAACAAGTTAGAAAACATTATGAAATGCAAAATGGATAATTTTGGTTACATTAAAGTAAAAAAGTTGTTTGCACAAACAAAACCAATGCATCCAAGATTAGGAGGGAAGCAGAAAACTGGGAAAGAATTTTTATAATCAATGTATCTGATAAAGGCCTCATTTCTAAAATACATAGAGAACTAAGTCAGATTTATGAAAATACAAGTTATTCACCAATTGATAAACGGTCAAAGAATATGAACAGGCAGTATGCAGATGAAAAAATTAAAGCTCTTTTATAGTCATATGAAAAAATGCTCTAAATCACTATTAATTCAAGAAATGAAAACAAAACAACTCTGAGGTACCACATCACACCTTTCAAACTGACCAACATGACAAAATGGGAAAATTATAAGTGTTGGAGAAGTTATGGGAAAATTGGAACATTAATGCATTGTTGTTGGAGTTGTGAATTGATCCAACCATTTTGGAGAGCAATTTGGAACTATGCCCAAAGGGCTATACAAATGTGCATACCCTTTAACCCAGCAATAGCATTTCTAGGGCTGTATCCAAAAGAGATCATACAAATGGGAAAAGGACCCACATGTACAAAAATAGTTATAGCAACTCTTTTTGTGGTGGCAAAGAATTGGAAATTGAGAGGATGCCCATCGATTTTGGAATGGCTGAACAAGTTGCGGTATATGAATATAACTGAATACTATTTGCTATGTGAAATGATGAGCAAGTGGACTTCAGAAAAACCTGGAAAGATTTGCATGGACTGTTGCTAAGTGAAGTGAGCAGAACTAGAAGAAAGATGTACACAGTAACAACCATGTTATGCAATGACTTTGATAGACTTAGCCATTCTCAGCAATGTAAGGAGCTACGACATCTCCAAAAGTCTCATGACAGAAAATTCTATCCACATGCAGAGAAAGAACTATGGAGTTTGGAGGCAGATCGAAGCATACTATTTGCTATTTTTTTCTTCTGTTTGTTGTTGCTGTTGTTGTTGTTGTTATTTCTTCTTTCTTGTAGTTCCTCCTATTGGATCTAATTCTTCTTCACAGCATGACTAATGTGAAAATATGTTTAATAGGAATGTATATGTAGAGCCTATATCAGATTGCATGCAATCTTGGGGAAGGAGGGGGAGAAAATTTAAAACTCAAAAGTTTATAGAAGTGAATGTTGAAAACTAAAACAAAATAAATAAATAAATAAAGATTTGGGTGCCCAGTGTCACATACCTCAAGACTCTCATTGGAATATAAACCACCTCTTTTTGTAATATTCGTTCTCTCATTAATTGTTAACCATCAGAGTTGATTGCCACCCTCATAAAAACCGCTCTTCCAAGGACATGTGAACTGTGAGCCCACTGCCATGAAAGTCTTTGGCATTCAAGAGTGCCACCAACCTCTTTTATTAATAAAATGATTAATTTTCCAGAAATTATGGCTCTCAAACTTTTTAAATGTCACACCATCATCATCCTTGTCGACTCCTCCTCACACATGCTCTTCAATCTCTTTCTGAATCCATAAAGCCAAATAATTTCATTGTGGTTTGCAATCTCCTCTCTTATATAAACTTTAGCTCAACTATGCTGTAGAATGAATAGAGGAAATACCTTTAGGTCAGGCTCCTGGCTTTCAGACTCTGGCTTCACACAAAAACTTTTAATATCAGGATAAGGATTACTATTCTGATTGAACTGATGGAGAACTGAGGCACAAGGCCTGCCTCTCTAAGGCTACACAGATAATTAAATGGCAGAGCTATTTAAGGGGCAGGATGTTCTGACTCATAGCCCAAGACTTTCCTACCAATCGTAAGTGTCATTCACTCCTCTTTTTCAGTCCTGACCTTAGGGTCCCACATCTGTTTACTCCCACTGGGAGTACAAAATAGTCCCACTAGGATTCAGGGTAAGATTAGTCTTATTTACTTAGGATTTTAGTACTGCTTTTTTTTTATTAAATTATTGTTAGACATTCTAAATAAACTATTAATTCTTAGATACCAAATTACCATACAAAAAGCACAACTTAGCTACCTGGAAGAGGGCAGGGGAAAGACATAAGCATTTATCAAACACCTACTATGTACCAAGTACTGTGCTCAGTATTTTACAGATGCCATTTAATTGACACAATACATGACATCATGAGGGGGTGCTGTTATTATCCCCATTTTGCAGTTGAGAAAACTGGGGCAAACAGTTTAAGTGACTTCCCAGGGTCACACGGCTCCTAAGTACTGAATTTTGGTATTCTGACTCCAGATTCAGTATACTATCTACTATGTCACCCCGCTACGTGAGATAGACCTAGAAGAAACCCTCAAGTTATCCCCTTAGAATCTAAGGCTCAGATGATATTTCAAAGTAGGAAGAAGATGAATGTGGTAAATGGAGTGCTGGACCCATTGCAATCATTAAGATCTGGATTAAAATCCAGTCTGGGTACTTACTATTTATCTATGGAAAAGTCACAACCATTCTGACCCACAGTTTTGTTGTCTGTAAAATGACATAATATAGATTGTTTTGAGGATCAGATGACATCGTAGATCCACAGAACTTTGCAAATTTTAAAGCACTCTGCAAATGTGATTATTTTTTAAATTAATATGAAGAGTGATATCATTCAAGAAAATTTAGTTGCAATAAGGGCCAAAATCTTGAATTAATCTTTCTCTCTGAGTGAACCAAGAATGCCCCTTCTTGTGTCAACAGATGAAGCTAACCAGCATTCTTCTGTTATGACCACTAAGGCACCTTAATCTGGACACTACCTTAAATAATGGAACTTTTCTTATCTTGGTATTTTATGGACATATGCTATGTTATGTCATGTTAATGGTAAAGGAAACACACAATATTCTGGATCTATAATTTACCCTTTGACATTCTTCTATCCTTTGTATTTACACCCTATTCAATTAAGAAATTCCTCTCTCATGCTATGGTTAAATGTGGAGACCATAAATCTGAGTAACAGACATCCTGAGTCAGGGTTTAAATGTCCTCCAAAAATTGCTTGATTAGTCAGAGTTAAAGCTCTGGCTCCATGTGCATATCGCTAACTTAAGGGAATAAGTAATATGAATTTACTTATCACCTACCTTGTTGCCTCTCTAACCAACTTTCAGTTGACAAGAGTCGTTGACCTCTAGAGTACTGATGAGGAGAAGCAAGGAAATAGGAGAAATTCTTTTTCAGGTTCCAAAGCCCCAGCAATTAAACACTACATTCAGCATCAGGTAAAAAAAGTCAAATAAAGGCAAAGATAGTGGGCTCAGGAACCATCCCTGTGCAGGCTGAAAGGGTAACAGTTTCCATTTTTTGTCTCACTCTTCTCTACTTGCCCCTGATGTCAATGAACGATGCTCACTTTTTCCTCTCCCACTAATCATTTTTGACAGGCAGTTAGCAATTCTCTCCCCAAGAATCTAGGATGGAGTTCTGGGTCTGGTTTACCTGCAAAAAGAAGGGCCACTCTGGTGCCTGTTGGAAGGAGAGTTCTAATGCTTTCAATCACTGCTTCCTGGACCAACAGTGAAGTTGGGGCACTCCTGAAGCCTGATCATCCAGGATCCTTCTGGTATCTCTAGCCAATTCAATTCAATTCAATTCAATTTGGCAAATATGCATATTGTTCTAATTAGGTACCAGACACCGTGCTGGGCATTGTGCATACAAAGACAGAAACTAGCATCTGCAACAAGGGACAAAAGGTAAAGGCTGTTCTATCTACTCCTCCCAAACTGCTTTTCAGTATCTGTCTCAAACCCTACCTCTGTAAGTATAGCCCTGAACAATCTAGCCAGAAATGAAAGTGCTAGACTTAGATTCAAGGAGACCAGAGTACAAAACCTTAATACTTGTGTGACCCTGGGCAAGTTACATAGCCTCTGGATGTCTCAGTTTCCTTATCTGTAAGATGGGTATAGCAGTACTGCCTACCTCCCAGGGTTATTGCAAGAATAAAATGATATAATACTTGCAAGGTGCTCTGCAAACCTTAAATAGCTTAGTAAATGCTACATTCTCTTGAATCCCAAGCTTCCTTCAAGTCTAAACTTATGCCTCCCTGGCCAAAAAGATTTTCCCTGAATCCTTAGTTGTTAGTACTCTCTTCTTCTCCTCTCAGATTATGTATCTATTTATCTGGGCAGAGATTATGTCCTTCCCCTCCCACCCACCAGCAGAATTTAAAGTTAATGAGGGAAGGAATTATTTTATACTTGTCATTTTATTCTTGACCCCTTGCATGGTGCCTAACACAGAGCATTTAAATTCTTGCTAGACTGGATGTTGGTAGAACTGCGAAAACATTTAGAATAATACAGAAACAGTCTCTAAAAGGCAACTACTTTGATCTAGCAATTGCCTAATAGAAACTTGACCAAAAGAGGTCAAAGGGAAAGGAAAAGAAATCAGATGTACAAAAATACTTCTAACAGTATTGCTTTGTAGCAAAAAATAAAAAGCTGGAAACAACATGCATGTTCATCAATTGATTAATGGCTAATCAAATTATGGCATCTGAATGTGATAGAATATTATTGTGCTGTAAGAAAAGAGAAACTTGAACAATTCAGAAAAAAAACTTTGGAAGATTTTTATGAGCTGGTACAAAGTGAAATAAGCAGAGCCAGGAGAACAATTTACACATCGGGCAAAACAATATAAAGGAAAAACACTTGAAAAAATTTCAGAACTCTATTCACCTCAGTGATCAATCATGAATTCAGAAGACTGATGTTAATATATGTCTTGTGTCTTGGCAGAAAGGTGATGGTCTGGAGGTGTGGAATGAGACACTTTTAGAGAGTGTGTGGACTTAGTTACCTTGAATATATTTATTTGTTTTGAAGGAAGGATTTTTTTAGTGGTGATGGTTGTGAGTGGTTAATGGGTGATAAAGATGGAAAAAAGTTAATGATAGAAAGAAGGAAGAAAGAAAGAAGGAAAGAAGGATGGAAGGAAGTGAGGAAGGATAGCAATTAAACATGAAACTAGATAGAAGTAACAAAGAGTTCAGTAGTTGGCACAAAGATGACAATTCTGTTACTACCTCATTAAATTTTATATAGAAGATGTCTTAAAAGTCATGGAGACTGTTTTGGAAACAGAATCTCTCTGTCTGGTCCGGCTGGGAGTACCATTCATAGAACCAATCCCAATGCTGATATTTAACCTGCGTATTTTTGCAATCTGGGCCAGTCTGCCTATCCTTATTCAGTGAAGTGGCTCTTCTCCCCTATGGGCTCACCATATTGGTGATGGAATTAGTGTGGATATCCAATAGATGTTAGCCCCACTGCAGCTCAGAACTCCCAAGCTCATGCAATCCATCAGCCTCAATCTTACCAGAAGCAGGGACTGTGGGTGTGCTGTACAATGCCTGGCTAAATTTAATATACTTTTAAAAAAATCTTATGTAACTGAAATTGATGGTTTCATATTCAAACATCTTTTTTTGGTTGTCTAGGTTTGCATGTTTGTGTTTGTCCATGAGTAAGTAGCATGAATGCTCTGCTGAATAAAAAATTAAAAAAAATATTAAGAACAAAATAGTCTGTGGACTTTGGTAAGAGTTAACGGAACAACATGATAACCAAAGAAACAAACAAAAAAAAGACCAAAATTAGCTTAGGATACACAAAGAGAGGCATAGAGTGCAGAAGAGGGAATGGTCCCATTGTGAGCAGCCCTGATCAGAGCATGATTAGAGTGCTGTGTTCCATTCTGGGTGCCACTTTTTAGGAAAGATATTGACAAGCTGTAAAGCATCTGAAAAAGGACAATCTGGAGCATGAGGAGATGGGACACTGTTTCCTACAAGGATCTGTTGAAGGAATTAATGATGTTTAAGACTGGAGAAGAGGAAGTCCCTGGGAACACATGATAGTTGTGTATTGTGTTCATTCATTCTTTCAATCATGTCCAACTCATCATGCTCCCATTTCACATTTTCTTGGCAACAATACTAGAGTAGTTTGACATTTCCTTCTTCAGATCAATTTATAGTTGAGGATCTGAGGCAAAAAAGGTTAAATGCTTGCCTAGAGTAACTATCTAGGAAGTGTCTGAGGACAGACTTTAACTCAGGTCTTCCTGACTCCAGATCAAGTACTCTATTCACTGCACCATCCAACTTCCCATAACATAATTATTACCTCTAAGAATTTGAATGACTGTCAGTGGGAAGGGGCAAGAGAATCAGATTAATTCTGTCCCCCAGAAGACAGAACAAGGAGGAAGAGGTAAGAAGTATCAGAAAGGTAGATTTCAGCTTAATAGATGGGAAATAAAGCCACCTCAAAGATGAATAAATTGCCTTGGAGATAGTGAGTTCCCTGTCACTAGAGGTGATTTCCTATCCAAGTACATGGGCCCTATGAAATCTATTAATGGTTCTTTTGACATTCCATAGACCCCAGATTAAGAATCATTGGGCCTGATGATCTCTTATGGTACAGTGGAAAGAAAACTGATTTTAGAGTCTAATGACCTATCTGGGTTCAAATCCTTTCTCTGCCACTCAGAGACATTGTGACCTTAGGCTGTCAAACTTGTTTTCTATATCTATAACATATTTCCTCATAAGTCATACCTCTTAGAAGGTACCTTCCACCTGCAAAACTATGATTGTAAGGTCTCTTTCCATCTATCACATTCTCTGATTTTAAATGATTCCCTTTCCTTCAGCTCTCCATCTTCCAACAGGAGTGCTGAGCTGAGCTTCACTTTCCAGAGTCTACAAATTGACTCCCCTAGAAGGATGGTGAGGAATAAGAGGGGTCCATTTCAGCTGAGCCTTAGCTAGGACTTCAAGGAGGTTAGTCAATAAGTCAGTGAGGTAACAACTCACTGTTCTCTTCTATCCTTCATTCTTGTTTCTGACTCCTTAAATGCATCTCTGGGAGTTGGGGAAATGCACTTCTGCAAAAACAACGATGTTTCCCTTAAGGCAGCTTGACATAGGGCCACTAATTAGAGTTGAATTTCCTGACAAATAAGGATAATTCAGAAATATTTGATTAACATAAACATGGAGAGCTGAACTTGCCCTTCAGCTGTAACTCCCTCCTCCTTCCTCCCCCTTTTCTCCTGAGGTCTCCTCTCTTCTTTTTCTCTATGACTGCCATTCTTTTGACAGGAATGGGATTGAGGCCCCACCACTCCTTTGACTTTCTACCACATGCAAGGCAATAACTGATAGTAAAGCAGAGCTGGTGAGAATTGAGTGATATGGAAAGGAGGAAGAGAGCAAGGAAAGGGAAGGGGAGAAGAAGAAGAAGAAGAAGAAGAAGAAGAAGAAGAAGAAGAAGAAGAAGAAGAAGAAGAAGAAGAAGAAGAAGAAGAAGAACAAGAACAAGAATGAGGAGGAGGAGGAGAAAGGAAAGGAAAGAGAAGAAAGGAAGAAGGAGAGAAGGAAGGAGAGAGAGGGTGATGACAGACAGAAGGAGGTAAGAATAAGGACTGTTGAACTGCAGGTGTCTGATGGCATTGTATTTCTTGATAAGGCACTTGAACATCTCACTCTTTGTTAGAGAGTGCTTGGCACTACAAAGTGAAGCAGCAATATCCAGGTGTGAAATATGAAATATTTACTGTCATTAAAACATGGTAGTTTGTATGGCATGATCTGACCAAAAGTGTGGGGGAAGGGGAGGGGAGCTGTAATTTGTGATCAAGATTTTTTTTTTCCAAATCTGAACAAATTGTTAGGTGTATGGCCATGGGGAAGTCTTTAATCTCTCTGAGCCTCAGTTTCCTCATCTGAAAATGGGGATAATAAAATATGAAATGCTTACCTCTAAGTGCTGCTTGAGGTTTAAAAGAGAAAATTTTATAAAATAGTTTACAGACCTAAAATGCTATATGCTTTTCAGGTATGATTATGAATAACTTTTCCTTCTCACTGGTACCACCAATAAATATCTTAGTTAGGGGTAACCTGGGAATGAGGACAACATTTCCTCATATAAATGTGCCTGCACAGAATTTCCTAGTTGCAAGGGACCTCAGAGGCCACTGAGTTCAACTCGGCTATAAGCACAATTCTGCTTTTCAATATTTCCTCCACATTGGCCAGTCCAGTTAACCTCTGTTTAAAGGTCCCAGTATGGAAGTGTACATTACTTCTCAAGGTAGCCAGTCCTAAGAGAAAGTTGTCATTCGCTGGAAGCTTTTGCTTGCATCAAGGCTAAATAGACTTCTTTGCCCATTCTGTCTATAGTTCCTAATTAAATTCAATTAAACATCCATTTATTATCTGTTATGGGCAGCTAGATGGTATAGTAGCTGGAGTGGTGGGCCTGGACTCAGGAAGAACCTGTGTTCAAATCTAGCCTCAGACACTTACTACCTATGTGATCTTATTTTCCTCAGTCTCATCTGTAAAATGGAAATAATGATAGCACCTATTTTCCAGTGCTTTGCAAATCTTAAGCACTAAATAAATGTTAGCTATCATTGTTACTAAAACACTCAGACCACTTCCCAACTTCTCTCTAGTGTGTCTTTCTAGTCTTGTATTTGTGAAATTGATTTTTTGAAACCAATTGTAAAAATTTATGTGAATCTCCATTGTTTCATCACATGACATTCAATACAGTATTCTAGGCTATCAATATCATCTTAAAGAATGACCATCATCCAACATATTAGCTTTCCCTCCTAGCTTTGTACTCTCTGCACATTTTATATACACACCATTGATGCATTTTCTTAATTGTGTTAAACTTTGTAGACCTAAGTTTATATATATATGTGTGTGTGTGTGTATATATGTGTGTGTGTGTGTATATATATGTATGTATAGTGTATATATATATATATATATATATATATATATATATATGTTTATGTGTGTGTGTATATATGTGTGTGTGTATATATATGTATGTATAGTATATATAATATATATTATATAATATATATAATATACACACATATATACATACACATATACGTATACATATATACACACACATATACATACACATACACATACACATACACATGCACATGCACATGCACATACACATACACATACACATACACATACACATACACATACATATACATATACATATACATATACATATACATATACACATATACATATACATATACATATACATATACATATACATATACATATACATATACATATACACATACACATACACATACATATATGCATACACATACATATACATATATACACACATACACATATACACATACAGATATGTATACATATACGTTTACGTATACATATACATAGAGAGAGAGAGAGGGAGAGAGAGAGAGACACTCCCCTGGAGAAATTCTTCCAAGCAAATATACAACTGTTCATACCATATTGTTTGTACTTGACCACACCACCTGAGTACATTGTGGCTTTGCCTAGATCTCTCTTTTTCATAAGCATTACAAACTTGGTCAAATGGTATCCTAAAATTGAGCAAACATTATTTGTGATATTGCCCTGTCCTACATGCCCATAACTCTGTCATGGAGGAAATGTGGTTTGTCTAGGATGACCTTTTCTGGATGAAGCTATGTTTTCTTTTTGGGATCACTGCTTCCTTTTTTAACCAATGTGTAATCATCACTTCGCTTACATTTTCTAGACTTTTGACAGTAATCAAAATCAGGCTCATTGAAGAGTAGTTGGTTACTACCAGAAGCCAGATGCAGGCACAAGAAAAAGGCATAATAGTAGATTTGGAATTAGAAAAAAAACAACTGTATGCAACGTCATGTAGATCTAGTCATGTATCTTCTCAAGGTCTCAGTTTCCTGCAAAATCTACATGTTGGGCGAGAGAATCTCTGAAACCTTTCCTGTTCTTAAATCCTAAACATTCATATCCCTCATTGAAGGCAAAGACCAAAAGAAAGATTTCATAAACACTAAAATCTTGATAGCAGCACTTTGTGGAAACAAAGAACTAGAAATAAAAGACACTCAGGAATTGAATAATAACTAAAAAAGTGTGGCACATGCATGTAATAATATATTACGGGGCTGTAAGAAATGATGGATATAACAAATTCAGAGAAGAATCGATAAACTGATGCAGAGTTAAGTAAATACTCAGAAAAACAGCATGATCACCAAAATGATGTGCATGGAAACAATGACAATTATAAAAACTCTATAATACCAACGGCCAAGTTTGGTCCCAAAGAAGAAATGGGAAAATGAACTTCCCTTCTTTCTTTGGGGGAATATGAATGGTGAAAATTGTGTCTATGTCAGACTCAGTTAACACATTGATTGGTTTTGCTGTGTTCCTCATTTCCCCTTTCTTATTTATTCTGTGTTGCAAGGAATAGATTACTTGTTAGGGGAGAGGAGTGAAATATAGCTGGAAAATAGAGCTGATGCAAAAAAAAGGATATCAATTAATTTATATATGTGTATACATGTACAATTTTTACATATATACACATACACATACACATATATGTAAAAGCTTATACAATGTGAGATATTCCTTCCCCACCCAAATTAGACTCTCCTTCTATTGGGACTAACTGAAGGTCTGCCACTATATTCTGCTTATGATCTTTAAGTAAAAGAGGACAGACAGACATTGCTACTATTTCATTCCAGGTCCCTAAAGGGAACATAGCTTCCTTTAAGTAAAAGTGCTATCAATAATGAATAAAGGCAGCCCTGAGGTCATGTGAAGCAAGGAACTGGAAATCTGTTTTAACTAAGCTACGTTTGAACATTTCCCAATGCCAGAGTCCCTCTAATGTCATTGCAAATATTGCAATTGACTTTGATGAAGTGGAAACTGTCTCCTGGGAGAATAAACAAAAAGTTATCTTTTTAAAAAGTCTTTGGCTGGCTTCTATGTTCATGATCGCTTTCCCTCTGTCTGTAGAAAGAAGTTTAGGGAAAGTTTGAGCATCGTGGAAGTTCATACTCCCTTTTGAGTTCATGCCAGGTGGCTGACAGGTCTTATTGTTATTGTTATTATTATCATAGAGTACCAATGAC